>NW_005187591.1:99932-127485 GCF_000239375.1 Pundamilia nyererei
CTGTATTGTGCGGCACGTAGGATCGACACTGCACAGTGTGCTTTGAGGTAGGAGCTAAAAAGGGTGTAGCTTGTGTCTGTGAGCACCTGTGTGTACACCTGTGAACACGCTTGTATTTAAAAGGTTCCTTCATGTAATGATCTCCTAGAGGGTGTGGGGAGCCATAGCCCCGTCCTCCTGGGCATGAAGCAGGTATGGAGGAGATCCAGGCTCCAGACATCCAGAGGCCCTCAGAGCACACGAGACCAAGGAAGACCAACGGAGGGGCAACCGTTCTACTATCCCGGAAAGAGCTGAGGAGAGCCCCAAATGAGGGGTCACTCACCAGTCACGAAGCAGAAGCCAGGGGGGGGTTGCAGTGACGTGCTCGTGAGCTCCGCCGGCAGCCAGCTGTGCCAGAGTGACCAAGCCCCAGGCTGAGGGCACCCCACCCCCGAAGAGGTCCGAGCGAGCCCCAGGCTCCAGGCTCCGACAAGCAGCCACAAGGAGTGAGCCGGTGCGTACCTGGACGCCCATCACCGGACACAAAGAACCGCCCGATGTCTGCGGGCGTCGGCCACTGGCAGGGGGAGTGGTGAGGGGAGATAGGCCTCCATACCTTGGAGGGCCTGAGATGTCCCCAGAGAGGTGGCGTCTGATACCCAACCTGACATAAAGACACAAACAAACAGGCACACACAGATACAAACATCCATTCCCACCCTAATGCTCTCATATGCAATTACTCAGCAATCACCCAACGTGGAGACAGACATAAATAGACACTGTACACACAATCACACTCCCCAAGCGTACTCTAAGCCCCGGGTCTAGGTACCCTTGCCCCTGGAGGGGGAAACTGCACCCAGACCCAGCTATGGGGATATTTTTCCACTTTCTAGGTGACCTTAAGGCCACAGAATTAAACCCGTTACGATGTTGAGCTCTTTATTGGATATGTTGTTTGATAGCTGCACGTACAGAAGCATTCTGAAAACAAGTGTTTATAAAGTGTTTATAAAGTCCAGTGTGAAGTTTCCAGGTCATCTGCTGGTGTTGGTTGAACGTGATAAAACAAAGTGGATGAAAATCGATGCAGCCATCAAAAAGGAGATTGGAAAGCACTTCATGCTTCCAGCTGTACGTAGATGCTGATTTCCCTTTCAAACAGGTCTTATCATCCCACAGTGCCTAAACTGCCACCAAATGGTTTGCTGACCATATTGTCATTGCACTTGATTGACCAAACTCACCTGAACCAGATCTCAGGAAACACGTAAGCAGTGCCACAAGCCGAGTGCCTTCATGGCACACTGCACTGATGCAGGAATCTGCGGTAAAATGAGTCAAACAATGACTGAACGTATAAATGAACACGTTTTTAAGACTGAGCCAAAGTAAAATCAAGACTAAAATGCGTACAGTGTATGGAAAGAGTGTTTAATTCAAAATATTATCGTAACACATTTGGGATGAAATAGGCTTTCAAACAGTGAATCTGATGCATGGAAACCAGACAACAGAGAGTACATGCTATACATCAAGAGTTTTCTCAGTAATTGGGTATTGCACGACTTGTCATGTATGCTGGACAGTTAACACATGTATTATTACTATAACTGGGTGTCAAACTGGTAGCTGAGAGCGGACGTTTTCAGAGGACAAGCAGACAAAATTGGCATTCCACATAAAGAATTGCTCTATGGAGTTTATCTTGAAATGAGTTTTTGTTAACTGTGCATTTCATCGCATGACGGTGGACCACAGAGCTCCGGGCGACAGGGGCAAGGTCACCGACTGTCACCGGCTCATTACTGAGATGGAGGCGCTCGCCTAAGTGCTGACTCACTCTTAGCAAACAGCCTCCTTCTCAGGGGTTGCTGGGAACGCACTTCAAATAACTGTTTTCTAGGAGTAAAGTGACAATGTCAGTGCTTTATATAATCTTTTCTTTTTCTCTAATACCATGCATTTTCTATTATCACACTGATACAGTGTTAAGCAATTTACATCAAAGCTAGTCTAAGCTGGGTAATCTGTAATTATTTAGTCAATCAAAAAAACAAAACAAAGCAACTTTCTTTTCCCCCCTCAAAGAATAGGACTACGTCAGGTTTGGACTATAAAACAGCAGAAAGGTGTCAGGGGTTGGGGTAGAAGACAAGCATTGTGCGCATCACACAGGTCATGAAAGAATGCAAACTACTGGCTAGTGACATTTTCCAAATCATGTTACATCTGCTGTTTTGTTCGTGCGACAATGTAGGGTCAAGTGAATAAGGCCCGAGTCACACAGCCATAGAGACTGATGGCACTTACCAGTTGACAGCAAAAATCCTTGACCTGTTTAAAAACATGTATTTGTGTTTGTTGCCTTGGTTGCTAGCAGACTGTTCAGGTTGTAGTTATTGTCAGAGACGCGCCAGCTACTCACTGAGTGGTAGCGCCATTGTGAAAAGTGCGATAATAACCACAACAGTTGCACCTTTGACTTTTACTTTGAAGGTGAAGGTTCTGGGTTTTCCATTTGCCTTGCATTTTCTAAAGTTTATTTAGCACTTCGCTAGTTGTTAATGAGTGTTTCTAGGCAAGAAGGCCTCTTTCACACAAATTACAGCCAAACTTGACACCCTGCTAACAGCCAAGGCAATTGCAAGGTTTTTGGTGCAGCAGCCTCTTTGAGACTTTACCCAGCAACATCCAGCAACCACTTGCAAACCAGTTGGGGAATACAGATTTTACTCATGATCGGTGGTTGCATGACATTCAATATGACGGACAACTCAAGCAATGTGCACAAATTACCTCTATTACTGGTCAAATAATTTCAGTCTATAACGGCGTAATCTCAAAGGCCGTAGTGTCGTTTGAACCTAGCATAAAGCTGCATACACACAGGGAGCGATTTGCTTGACCCATCGTTTTGGTAAACGACGCATAAATTCCAGGGTAAGGGTTAGGGTTATATGTGGTTACTAGTTAACCCTCTAATTTACTTAGTACTTGCTTAAGCCACTTGCCTTGAAGTTGAGGAAAGCTTGTCTCAGTACCCATCAACTTTGTGGCAGTGTTTTCCCCCTCCTCCACCCATGGTAGCTTAAAGTTGCCAAATGTCATTGACTTGCTGTAGCATTTTACTGCAAACCGCTTCCCGTGCAGATGCACTTTAAAAGGACAACAGCCATGCAAGCAGCAAACCTAAACGCTACAGTTAGCATACCGATAGTGTGATGTTTAGCTTTACTGTGTTAGCATGCTAACATTTGCAAATTAGCACTTTGTTCTGACCAGATGGGGGCACTAAACAAATGTTCAGATTGCAAGAGTTATTAAAAGAGAATTCTAAGAGGGTTATGAATGCCATAACATTTTGTTCACACAATTTATAGGTTGAAGATATTGTATTCAAAATTCAAATGCGACCCTTGAGCCGCTGATTGAGAAAGTTGGGTTCACTAGGATGCGCCAACCAGGAACTATTCATGATTCACCAGCACAGCAGTTTTGAACACTGATATAACCACTTTACAGGATAAGTGAAACCTTCCTCCAGCAGGCAAAGCCCAAGGGAATATTAGAGAATCATTATCATCCTGAGGGTACATCCTATGGGGACAATGAACGTACAGGATTCACAACATCCTTCTATTGCTATACTATCCATGGAAAAATTACCCAGCTACGCCCAGCTTCTCAAAAGTGACTTTTTTCCTGCTCTTCTATTTCAATGTCAACTAAGTAAATTTCATTTTATTTCTCATTTTATTAAATTAAATGTATGCATATGTAATTTAAATCTCTCCAAGTGTTCTGTTGCTAATCTTTTCTTTAATCTAAAAGAAAGCCTATGAAGAAGTAAATTCAAGTGAAAGTACTTCTTGAGTACTTGAGCAGCACAGTAGTAAGAGTGAGTCACTTTCTACACCTGTACGCAGCTGTTTGAGGGGATGAACTCAACATCCCATGTGCTTCAAAACAGGATTCAGCTTTGCTGTTTATAAGGGGAGTGTTCACATTTATTTATAACTGATCGGTGCCTCGTCTAATGCCTTGTGAATGGTCTCCAGCAGCTACATGCAGAAATGACTCACAGAGACACAGGCGGACATATTGGGAGTCACCCTGTGCTTATTCAGAAGGTACAGTATGTTAAATACAGCACTTGGTTTTCCATAAACAGCAGTGTTTGGTCAAGACTAGATGCTTTTGAGGGCTGAGGGGCACATGTGAATGAATTTGTAAGGCATGACTGGCTCCTGTGGATGGGAGAAGGGATCTGAAGAGAAAAGAAGCAGGGAGAGGCAAGGGCTTTGTTCCTATTCTGAGTCCTGACCCCTTCACTGCCTTCTTTTTTTACCCCTTGACCGCTCCGCTTTTCTAGCTCCTCCTCACACCTTCAGACGACTTCTTTCCCTTCTCCCTTCCAGTCTCAGTCTTTTCTCTAGCTGTGCTTCGTTTGGGTTCATGTATTGTGCTTGCACATGCTGGATCGCAGCATCAGAGTGCACTCATGAGGGACTTCAGGATTTTCAATCATTCGTTGCCACAGCCGCTTTTCCTCCCCATACGAGTCCATCCAGTCGACCTCCTTCCCATAGCTTTCCCCTGATGGGAGCAGAGAGAAACACACACATTTGTTTTACTTTGTTAGAACAAGACAGCCCACATTTAATAGGATTTCCATATGCTTTATGATTTTTGCTTAATGTGCAAACCGTGCATGTGCTTGAAGAGAACTACTAGAGTAAGGTTTGCATGAGGCAGTTTTCTTTTCCTCATACACCAATAATACCTGTCCTTATTTTTGTACATACATATGGATGTTTACATTTAATTCGAGCAGAGTTTAAAATAGTGATGTCAGTATATGTGGAAATAATGCCTGTGACTCTAATCTCGGACATAGTCCGAAAAACAAAAAAGTCTATTTATAAGTGTAGGAAATCTAAAATGTAGGCTGAAGTGGGAAAATGTCTGTTACACTGTGGATGTGACAGGACTGTAGCAAAATTATGAATAAATATAAATAAGTCTGACTTTGGCTCACAGGAAATTTTTAATTAATGTGATAAATAAAAGCATCCATTCAAGCAGATATACAACATATGAGTTGTTTAAAAAATAATAAAACATTTTCTGCAACATTTTGACTGTAACAGAAAAAATACATGGAAATTCCTTCTCTCATAACACTGGCTAACCAGATTATTTTGTTTTCCTGCCACACAGTCTTACCTGTGCCAGCTCCCAGCCTCACCCCTCCCAGGAAGACGTTGCTGGACACAGTTTCTTTGTCCCACACAGTCAGCTCCAGGCAGACGTTGTTGAGGTCTCCCGGCTGCAGGCCGCAGTAGGTGAAGGTGTGGTTCCACTGTGGGTTCACGGTGTGTCGCTCCACCACGGTCTTGTGCTTGGTTGACTTGTTGCTATCAGGGAGGAGGTATCTAAGAAAAAGGATAGAAGTTACTTAGCATATACTCAAGCTGTGTTTTTTAAGAAATCACAATTTAGTCCACTATCATTCATTTTCCATACTGCATCAATATACTGGTAGGGGAAAATGGTATAAATAAATAAATAAATAAAATTCGGTCACTGAAAAGAAATCAGAGGACGACAAAAAAAAGACATGAGATGCTCCAAGAGATGCAAGGCTGACCCAAAGAGATGAAACAGCTTCAGAAGTAGTAAAAAAGTGACTACAGAGGCAGAAAAATTAGTCCTGTTGTCTCAAACTGTGTCCATGTAACTTCATGATTTGGATTTACAACTAGTGCCAGATTTTAAACTGAAGAATAACACACTGTAAATGCCAAAATAGATTACATCTTCTGAAATGAGACGTCAAATATCATTTAGATCATTTACATTTGTAAGTTATATGTGTGCTTCATAAAAGCTGTGCCTACTCTGATGTAAAACCTCATTACCTCATTCAAATTCATAAACCAGTGTCTCACCCTTTCACAAAAGGATCCGAGTAGCCTCCAGACTTGACAGCAGTGAGATTTTTGGCTCCTTTGACCAGCAGCTCAACCATGCCCCCTTCAGGCAGAGTTAAAGGGCTCATCTTTTTGCCCTTCAGAAAACTCTTTTTCACTGCGTTGGTAGGAAAAGCAGACAAATGAATCCATGTGCAAGCGAAAGTTTATATATGTAACATTAGATACAAAATTAAATAAAATCAGTCATAACAGTAAGAAAGAGATATCAATGACCTGTGCACACGGACTTACACAAAAAAAAAAAAAATAAATAAATTGCACCTTTTTGCAGAATCAATAAAGGCATTTAGTTCAATAATATCTATCCCTACTAGCTACAAAGTAGTGACTCATGCTTGTAAAGCATATGGCCCTTCATGTTTTATTTATTCAGGAATTTCAGGATACAAATTTAATTCATGCAAACCACAGCAATGAAAACCATGCAGCCACATGTCACACATGACCACGTCAGTTACCATAGTTACATGCTTTATTATTATAAATATAAGCCAGCAAAGAGCAAAAGTTTCACAAAGGAAGTGTTTCGTATCTCTTCTGAGATGTGGTCAGTGAAAGATGATGGAAGCCTCAATTTAAACCCACCTTTAAAATGAAGACCTATGTTAACCAGTTTTTATGTTACTTAGTGTGATGAAATCCACACGAGCATCATCTGTTGCAGACAGCATAGTGGATATTTTTGGTGTAAGAACACAAACGTCGTTTTTCCATTTCTGTTCAATATTTTGGACATTTGCACTTTTCGCATTTTAAATAACTACTGCATGCTCATGATGCAGTATTGTTTGGTTTGTAATTTTTGTCAGGTGTTAGGTGGTTGCTAGGCAATGCAATCTCAACACAAAATAGCTTGCATAATTAAAGTTTTGCATTTGAAATCAATTAGATGTTGTGAAATTAAAATGATACAATGCTTTTATAAGACATTACAGGAGCATAAATTACAAATGGGCCTCTTTATCTGTTGGTAGGTGGCTGCTAGGCAACATGATGACACTCCACGATATAGATGAGTACCTTCAGGAGCCTAAGATGTACCTGGCTGCAGGCAAACAGATGTTGTGTACTGTAGTGATAAAATCTGGTGGTCAGGTGGTCATCTTATCAGGATTTTCACAAGAAAAGAACACACTAATCCCCCCCAAAAAGTCTCAGCTATAGCAGCTATTGTGCACATTGGACTTCAGCCCCTAGTTTAGAGCTGTGATTTAGCCCACTGCATTCCTTCCTTCTCAGATTTACCAGACCTGATCCATACATGCATCTGGTTAAGACAAGTATTAGTTTTGGAGAGTGTGTGTGTGCGTGTGTGTGTGGGGGCGTGTGTCTGTACACGTCTGTATGATTAAAAAGGGTCATACAGAAAAAAAAATATCAAAGAATTTCCTTCAGCCCTGACCCCTGTGACAATCCTCTGCTTGCACCAACCTTAACAACACCACTTGCTCTACAAAACCATGCAGTGCTTTATAGATATCTAGGAATATTTTTCACTAGTCACAAACAGGAGGTCAGTTTCTGTTTTCTAATCATTTGGGCAGCAGTCGAGCAGTCGCGCTGCAGTAATTGGGGATAAAAACCAGGGAACTTCTGAAAGTAGCGAAAAACAATGTTTTCAGGTCAGACGGGGATAAGAAGGATTTTATTTAGATCCAAGAGGGTTGGGCAAATATATATTTATCCTCATTAGCAAATCAACAACTCACTGGTAGGTCACTCATTATCACAAACTCATGTTGTGCAGTCAAACATTATTCAGACCCTCAGAACTTCAAAGTTTTAAATATAACAAACATGTTAAAGCTAAAACATTTTGATTTTGTGGTTTAAAATGTCACTAATAAGGAGCAAAGAAGAAGAAGAAGAATAACTCTGTTGATCCCCGAGGGAAATTCAAATGTCTGACAGCTCATCTGCGGTTTGTATGAGAACTGAAACCCTGATGACTGTGGGTGCGAATGATTTTCTATATCTTGCTGTTTTACAACAGAGAGAGCAGAGTCTTCCAGTACTGATGGTTTTTGGTTTCATAAAGGTGTTGTAAAGGAGGAGATCAAAGTTATTTAGGATGGCTTCTAACGTCTTTCGTGTGCATCTTTCCACCACCTCCCCCAGCATGTCCAGTCTGGCTCCGATTACAGAGCTAGCTTTCTTCACTAGTTTGGTCCAGTCTCCTTGCATCCTTGTTTCTGATGCTGCGTTCTCAGCAGACTGCTGCATAGAACAGCACACTTGCCAACACAGACTGACAGAACATCTGCAGCAATGTACTCCAGATGTCAAGAAATCTTATTATATACAGTATATCATACTGTAAAGTTTAATGGTGATGACAGCCATGAACATACCTTGTACTTGGTCCGCAGTCGGTGTGACGTTCTTTCCTTCAGGGATGTACTTCAACACAACAGTTAGTTCTCCTTTATACTGGAGCATTGCGTCTATACTGCCCTCCACCTACACACACACACACACACACACACACACACACACACACACACACACACACACACACACACACACTAATAAACCAGATGCTCATATTTATACGAGGTAGCTGAAAAACACTATATGTGCTGATTCAGGCTGCCACCTTGGGCTGCAGTGTGTACCACTCCTCTATGTGGCAATCGAATTTCCAGGCGTCAAAGGCCAGCTCCACTTCTCCCAGGAAGCTGTTGCGTCCAAACCGGTCGTGGTGCCATACGGACACCTGCAGGGTTCGTGTCTCCAGCTGCGAGTGGCTGATCACATACTGAGAGAGAGGAAGTTCAAAAAAAAAAAAAAAATCCCACAAGAGAAGATCAACTGAATGTCGTTTTATGATGTAACGTATTAATTCATTGCTCTCTAGCTCTCATTGAGTTTTCCTCTCACACACCCGCAGAGTCTCGTTGAAAACAGGGTTAATGGTGTTGGCCTTGATGCTCGTCTTCCTCTTGCTCTGTCGGGACTTATCTGGCAACAGGTAAGTCTTCACATACCTGCCACAAGAACACACAGCAGGTTATAACGGAGTCCTCTTACGCCATTGTGTGTGTGTGCGTACGTGCGTGCTCTCTTACGCATCTGTGCGCTGCCTCCTCTCATCTCCTACTGCCAGGTTGTGACATTCTTTCACAAGGACACTGAGAGCGCCGGTCTTGTAGCTGTAGCTGACATTGAGCAGGATCTCGCCGCTCACCTTTGCGTTGCCATAGTCACCGGTCTCGCTGTACATGCTCATCGTGCTGTTTATACTGCTCTACGAGGCCAAGGTGAGAGATAAAGGCGTAGATATGAGACGGCGACGATAAAGGAGGGGAGAAGGGAGACAGGGGAGCATGTGACGCAAGAGAAGTGATGAAATACAGTGGAAACAAAACACGATGAACAAAAGAGGAGGAAAATCTGCACAATGTTCAGACTCAGGCTCACGTCAATCATTGCTGTCACTGGAAGTTTGAGGGAAGTGCAAAACGTGAAGCTTTCAGGGGGTATAAATGAGAAAAAGCATTTATATTCTGTCTGGAAATGTCAAGACATATGAAAGGATGCGTGACATGTAGCAGCGTGTAGACTTTGTAGAATTTGTCACTTGGCCAATCTTTTAGAAGTTTAACCGGCATTTGTTGCCATTTTTGGAAATTTCAGAGACTGAACATTAAAGATGTCGAGTTCACAGTCACATCAGACCTGTGAATGCAGCAAACTGTCAACTGAGAGTGTAGAGAGATGTGACTTTGCTTGAAGAACACTTGTTGCTGTTGGTCATTAGCTTAAATAGTCAGATCCACAGGGTTATAACTGTCATAGAAATTAGGTCTGCTCCATCAAATAAAAGCCACATTAGCAAACATGTAATATAATAAAAGTGAACTTTTTTTTTTAAAGTTAAAAAGCGGTAAAATTCTGACTTGGGTGGCTGCTCCTCCTGAATTTTCACTGTTTGCCCATCAAATTAAACAGTAACATTTTTATGCCACATTCACCATCACAATTTTTCCCCTCACACTGAACTCTTGCCAAACCTATTTCTCTGCGGAAAAAAAATATTTGCAATCACAGCAGGTAATTATGTCTGGAACATGTCTTTAAAAGCATGACTGCTGTAGCTCCAGACAGGATAAAACTGGCATAATCCACTGATAATAATATTGCTGTCCAGGGAGCAAAAGACTCCAGAAGCCAGAATTGAGCCACGTTGGCTCTCTCACCCTACCTCTACTGTAAAGTCTTACTCATTTATTTCCTGCAGGGAGTCAGCATGACAAATGGCTTTGTTAAATGCAAGGGGCACCAAATTAAAGCACCAACAGAAAAAAGGAAAAGTACGAGCAAAACCATGCAGTGAGCATGCAGTTACACTCAGAACTATTTCTCTGGTATATTCATGAAAATTCTCTATATATTATTGAAACCTGCATGTAATATTTAGGTTCTGGTGCTTTGCTACGGCACCTTTACTGTGTGAATGTGCAATAAAAGCATGCACAACTACCAAAGGAGAGGCTTACAGTCTCAGCATCTGAGTCGGGGACATTGAGGTACCCCCACCTTCTTTCTGATCCAGGAGTGGAAGACTATTTATAAAAGAGGCAGAAACATATATGAAGAAAGATAGAAGAGGAAAGAGTGAGTACTAAGCTCTCTGATGTGTTAGAAATCACAGATTTACCAACTCGTCCAGCTGTGAAATCTGAAAGTATGCAACGGATAGACAGCTGCTACGAGAAAGAAATGGGACATAACCCTTTAAACTATTAACCATCTTTTTAAAAATCGTTGCAGATTTAAATATTTAACTTTTCAATAACTGCTCATTAGCACTGCTCATATTAGTTTGGCTTCGTTTTAGTTGGATGTGCAGCAGACAAATCTGTAGAAGCTGTGTGATGCTATCATGTCAGCATGGACCATACTCTCTGAGGATGTTTCCAAAGACTAGCACAGTGTACCTAATAAAGTGGCAGATGAGTGAATATCAACCATTAGAGTGAAAATAATGACAATACAAAAAACCCTGTATTTCAGTTCTAATGAGTGCAATAACAGTATTTTACTCTAATGTCCCTCAGCACTGATCAGCAGGTATCTGTGTCATACACATGTACGCACTTGGCTAGCTTTTTAGTTTGCTACAGTCATGAAAAAAACCCCTACTATTTCCTTAAAAGTCTAATAAACGTATAGTTTAGTTGATATTTATGATATTTATACACATCGCCTTTACCCCCTACCTCACCAGAAAATAAAAAGGTTTCGTTAAAACCGAAAAAAAGGAAAAAAAAAACATGTCATAGATCATGGGAACCATTAAATGCCTCTAATAGTAGCTCATTGTGCCTTCACAAAAGCCCTCTGTGCAGTGAATCACAGCAGTGGGCAGAGTATATTAGAGCTCGAGTCAGTGACAGCGAACTATCTGCATCACATCTCATCACCACCTTCTACTTCCATTCATACTGCCAACAGCAGCTCAGTGACTGCTACTGTAACAGAAAGATCGACTGTCAAACAGGCTGGCCATATCATCCATTTACCTACCCAGCTCTCAAACTAAACACGCTCACAAAGGAGACGAGCAGAGCGCAGTGAGTCATGAATAAGATTGTAATCTCGACATTTAAATAACTGCTTTTCTGCCAAAGTAGTTTAGAGCTGGCTGTGACTGATTCCCCTGAAGAAGTTAATATGCATATCTGAATCAAGTAAATGTATGAGCAATTAAGTTAAAAAAAAAACTATCGCTTTGATATTAAATGAAACTTAACTCTGTATTTGTATTCTGGGGCTTGACTACAGCAGATCTGCATGATTCACAGATAAAGAGATGCTTCTTTGTCTCAGTCTGCCTGTTAGCAGCCAGTCGGTCCGGCCTCTGTCTGAAAAACGTAACATTAGCTCCAGGCCTCAGCCCTCTCTAAGAGCCCACTCTCTCTTCTTCAGTTCAAAGGCTTTTGGTTGAAAACAGGTGGACGAAAAACAGATTCAGACCAAAGTTATTTTAAACTAAAAACTAAAACTGGATGTGAAAAAACATTTCGGTTAACTGAAAAAACAAAACAAAAAAAGGTTTAAATTGGGAAAATGAAAATACAATTTAAAGGTAATATTCTTTGTTTGTAGATTCGTTAGAGTGGCAAAAACTTTATTACAATTTGCATGATGACGCTCTGATGCACGTGATTGTTGAGACTCTGGATGTCCATGAGACTGAGAGTCAACTGCTTTTAAATAGTTGTTTTTATTGTAATACCTGAAGTGATTTTCCTAAATTGTACTCCTGACATTTTATTTCAAAAGACTAAAACCAATAAAAACTGAACCAAACGAAACATCTTCAAACAATAAAAACGAAACTGAAAGAAAAACTAAAAGGTAAAGAGAAATTTGAAAACGAATTAAAGAAAACAAACTATAATAACTCCGGTTCAGACTACACAGTAGTAGTCTGATAAAACGGTTGCTGGGCTACATCAGGTAATTATGATGTCATATTCTTGCTGACAGATGGACAGACGACATATAGGCTGGCGTCATCCCACACCTGTGAGATAGGTGCTATGGATCAACTGCAGTGTAAATAGACAGAGTGAGATATGGCTGTCTTGTTTTCAATAAAGCTTGAAAAAAAGAAAAACAGCTGCAGCTCGTACGTAGAGGACAGCAGAGGCTGCGCGTCTTTTAGTTTCCCTTTCTGTTTTTGGTGATTATAGTGTATCTTGTTTGGGCTTGAAATGGACAACGTGACGGACATGACGAGTGAGAAAATGCAAAAAATCTGACACCTTAGTCTCTTTATTGGAACTTTGATAAACTACACATGATTAAACAATCAGTCATCATGCCTCAGAACTCACAGGGGAGCCATTTTTATGCTAATGTCGTGTTATGAGCGCCGTTCCACTTCCACAAAACGATCATCTCGAAATGCTTCTGCAGGACTGCAGATTGAGATCATTCCTCAGAGTTCATTAGAAGCCTCACATTACTTCCATTGTTAGTTTGAAATATAGATGGGTGCAGCTTCAAATCTTAGCTTTTCATATAAACACACATCTCCACTTTTCAGTATTTACATATGGATGACATATTTCCCGCAAAGCGCACATCATTAATCTACATAAACACACTTGCACGCCTCAAAGCAGCGACCCTTCCCTCCATACGACTACTTAGTTTACGGAAACAGGGTTAAGCTTTCCTATTACAGGAGGTGTTCGTGACACAGCTGAGTCTGTGTTTGCACAGTCAACACTAGAACGCACACATCTGAGTCACACATCTGGCGGTGAGCGCACGGTATGTGTGCATACGGAGCATAATCGTGTACCTGTTTGACCACATGGGAACTCCTATTACTATTTGATTTTGTGAGTGATCTAGCACGGGTGTTACCGTTGACACGGCGTTGCTGAGGCGTCTGCTCGTAATCTTGCTGTGGGCTGACATCAGGGCATCGATGTCCTCGTCGTCGTCAGAAAACTCCTGTGGATGACAGCGGATTCAGTCAGAAGGGAGATGACACGGGAGATGACACGCGAGAAGCCGGCCAGAGCGTCTTTGTGCTCTGTGCAGTTTTCCATGCGGCAGCTGTGTGGGTGGATGCAGGCAGCTTCCATAAATTTAATCAGGCAGGACCGGACAGAGAGCGGTAATTAAATTTTCACGAGCAAAACCACACTGTGGTTGTTTTTACAATGAACAGTGCATGAATGGATGAGTAGGTAAAGAAAAAAAACAAACATTTGAGAGTTTTTCTGTTTGCTGCTCGCTGAAAAACAAACAAAGCAGCCCGACACTGACCATCACATCCTCCACCTGCTTTTGGCCTACATCTGTTTAGATGCCTGTCATGCTCTTTGAAGTGAAATTAACATTCAGTCCCACATCTGACGCATCGTGTCGAGTTCATCGGCCCACGGATCCCGAGCTTACTGTAGTGTGTAACCACATCATGTATAAATTCGCAACAGAGGAAAAAAAAATCTAGGTGCGGCAATTTCCCACTCAGAGATTTATGAGTTTGTTTGAAAAATCAAATGTGTGATGAGTGTGAAGGAGGAGTGGGGGTGGGATGATGGCGCTTACCGTTTCGTTGAGGCCGGGGACTGAGCGGCTTTTGACAGAGAGGGCACTGTCACTGGGTTCAGAGCCGGGAGATAACAGGTCACACTCTGATCGACTGTGATCTGATGAAGGAAGAGAGGGAAGAAGGCAAGAGAAATAAGGAAAACTGTTCTGAAGGTGCAGTGCTGTAACGTAAACACTGAGAAATATAGGCAGACAGCAGTGGACTTCTGGTCAGATTTGGAAACTTATTAACTTCCTATTTGCTCAATCGTGCCGTCTGCAGCAGATAAATCTTCTTGTTATGATGTAGGATTTCTTTTCCAACTGTTTGTTGCTTTAAATTCAATTCAGTTTTATTTATCTAGCGCCAAATCACAACAACAGTCGCCTCAAGGTGCTTATAATAACAAATACAGAGGAAAACCCAACAATCATGTGATCCCATATGAGCAAGCACTTTAAAGACAGTGGGAAGGAAAAACTCCCTTTTAACAGGAAGAAACCTCCAGCAGAACCCGGCACAGGGAGGGGCGGGGCCATCTGCTGCGACTGGTTGGAGTGAAATTAATTCATGTTCCTAAAATAGGTCTAAAAAACACAGTTTATTGAAAAAAACTTTTCAGAAAGATGCAAGAGACAGAGGTCCATTTAGGATCCTTGTCTTGTTGTATAAGGCTGCTTATTTCAGTTTCACTTCTTAGCTGCATGCTATTTGCTTTCAGAGTTAAGTGACATTTGTGGAAATCCAATCTTCCTGATCCATCAGCTAAAGCAAGGTGCTTTTACTTCTCCCCTTTTCTCTCTGAACATTTGAAACCTTGGATTGCGGCCAAACAGCTCCATCTGAACTCCATGCCACTTGCTCCCAAAGAACTTATCCCATAAAATCGTCTTGCAGATTTGTTAGACCTCAGAAGGTTGATTCCGTTCATCGTGCGCAGCGTTTTCAGCGGGAGAAACGTTTTGCCACTCGTCCAGATGAGCACCGTCAACTTTCTGGGATTCTCTTAGTCATTTCCATCTGACTTTTCTATTTAGATTGCAGGTAAAGCTTCCTTCCAATATCTCTGCTGTGTAGACCCTGTTTGTGCTTCAGCACTTTACCATAATCCCCGGGTCAGCTAAACCTTCCTGCAGGTACTCTGCAGTCATATGAGGGGGTTATGCAGAGCCTCTCTAATTAGAAAAGTGCGCATTCCCTCCGCTCACTCAATGTTTTCTTCTTTTCTCCAGATCTTGTTTGACTTCCAAAAATATCTCCTGAAATGTTTCTAAATTAAATTCTGGAGAGTAGAAACTGAAAGCTGAGGGGTCTTTTTTCATATCTCACATCAAGTTTTTATATTTTCAGTCAGTTTCCTGGAGGAGCCCGTCGGCTGTTGAGTGCCAGCACAAAAAAAACTTTAAGAGCTCATTTCTGCGTCCTTCCTCTCTCTTTCTATGCTGGAAAAACTGCCAGGCCTGGGAACTGAGAGTGAAGCCTTTTCCAAACTACACCCTTTTGCCTTTCTCACTGTTTAGAGCTGTGGCCTTAAATGAGCCTCAGGCAGCTTAAAAAAGTCTCAGAAAGAAAAATAAGCTGTGAATAGTTCTTATATAATCAGGCACAGAAAAATACTAAACAACTATTTTTTTACTGCTTTGGTCTGATAACTGGCTTTGAGTAGAGATTCAGCTTTGTTTTAACTAAAACCCTCATCAGAACCATTTTAAAAAACCTTGATAAAGTTACAGAGCCAGCAGATAGGAGCATAGGCAAGTGCTCTGAAAGAGATGAAGAGGTTCGGCACTTCGGAGTGTAGAAGTTAATAGTCTAATTCGTGCAGATGTGACATTTTCTCCAAAAAGAAGGAATAATTTTATCTTTTGTGAGCTACAGTCTGAGTTGAAGTGGAGACGAGTGCTTTTGCATCAACCCTCAAAGGTGATGTTCTTGAAAGTGTGACTTATTTCGATAGCTTGTGAATTATCAAAATGCTTGTGTGAGAGCTATGAAGCTGTGAGACGGTGGCAGGATTCACATCACCTCGTTGTGCAGGGACAAAAATTAAAATACCTGATGAAACTGAGGGCCTGGATACAGAAATGCTCGGGCCAGAAGGTTTCTTCTCAGGTGCCCCCTCAGGGTCGTCACTCTCTGCTCCTTCAGGCTGCATTAAAAAACAAACAAACAAACAAACAAAACCACGCAAACCTTTAAAATACGTTTTCCACCCCAAATGTAAAAACTTTCCAACTTTCCCCAGTGCGCTGCTGTTTGTGTGCATCGATTGCTGACCCTGACCCTCCGATTAGCATCAAGATGGGACGATCTGTCCAGAGACCGGGGACGTAGGTTTTTGGATGCCATGGACTCCATACCCTCTGCACCACCCCTGAAAAAACACAGAGGTCAGCTGAATAACAGCATCTAATCCAGAGTTTAACACTGAAGGCAGTTCCAGAAATGGCAACTGCTTCAGCTTTGCTTCTTAAGCGCTTTGGATGCTGAAAATATTTCAGATTAACTTTGTTTTACTTATTGCTTGTATTCTTAAGCAAAAACAGAAAATAAAGATGTAATGGAGTAGAACCAACTTTTAGCCAACTTGGAGGTGCTGGTCTGTTAGCTTGGACAAAACGAGTTATTTCATCAAGTGATAAAATAACTGCGACTCCATGAAATGCTGAAAGTGAATCTCTATCGTCTATTGTTTATCATTTGCTCTGCTTTCTGTCTGTATGCCTCTCAGTGCTGCCTTCACATACATACACACATACATATATACATATACATATACATATACATACATATGATCTTTTCTAATGCTTTCACACTGAGGTGCACACTCAACACATTGAACATTTACTCTCTGATGATTTTATCCTGTCTATGTGCTGCATGTCCTGCATGCATTAAACATTCATGTTGTTTAATTCATTAAGGTCAGTATGTGTTTGTATGAAGCTAAACAGCTGTTAAAGCTCTGTGTTATCTGCTTACCCTTTTCTCCTGGCACCATTGAGTACAGTTAATCTGTTGGATACTGCAGGCTCAGGTTTCTCCTGCTTTGAAGGGGCGGCCTTTTTTACTTCTGGGCCTTCGGGAACAAACGCATCAGCCAGTGAGTATTGAAATCAGCACATTTGCTTCTCTGTTGCACCGTTAACATGTCTTTTCAACTGTAATCATTCTGGTTTGAAGAACACAAGCAGTCGGACTCACTCAGCGGGGTGCTCAGGATCGTCTGTTTGACCACCTCACTGCTCAACTGCCCCCGCTCAAAGCGCTTAGACCTCTCCTCCAGGAACCACTCTCCGCTCGACACCTTAAGCTCCCTGTCGTACAAAGACATTAAAGGGGAATCAACACCTCAAGACAGCACATGTAGTAAAAGTAAAATCAGAGGAAACAAGAAGGAATGAAAGTGCTCTATTCTCCCATGTCGCACATTATTTCCAAGTCTCTGAATTCTCAATTTAATCATCACAAGCGACTCAAAGAACTCCGGGTAAATGAAGCAGGCAAAAATGAAAAAAACATTTGAATTTTAGCTTTGGTAATACTTTGCACATAGAAAAATATATTTCTCTGAAAGAGTTGCTGTTGCAATATTACATCTCTGCAATACTGGCCAGCGATTGCATCTCAGTCTCATTAACGAACACTAAACACGAGTTGTAAATCATAGCTCGACACTTTTATGTCACGCTTTTTGCATTTTCAATCACCATTGTGAACAGATCCAGCACAAAGCATAAAATCTATTGAATACAGTGGTGGGCATTTACTTCTCTCTCTCCCTTTTACCCTCCTAACTTCTGAAATTAATCCGGCACCCGTAGGCAAAATCCATTTTTCCTTCCTCCTGGTTCGGATTGTGATCTTCTGCATGTAAACCTTTTCGCTACACGTGTGGGCGTGAGCTGAGAAAAGTTTTACTTCTTGCAGACATGATCTTCTGGCCTCAGCATAATTATTCAGACTAAGCAGTGGAAAACCTGCGTCTTTATGTCTCAGAAACATTTTTTAAAATGTGAATGTTTAGTTAGCTCGGAGCCACCACGCACAGGTAGTTGGAAGCTTGGAGATTAAAGCTAAAGCAGATTAAAGCAGGTTTTAATGTCAGGATACAATCAAAAGTGGCATTAAAAAGCCTTTGGACAATTACGCCCACCAGGAGCACCCAAAGGTTCAAAGAAACGAGGTTTGAAGATATCCTAACACACTCGGTCACACTATTTATCTGACACCGAAGCTAATTCAGTTCAGCGTTAAAAATAACACCTTTATTCATGAGGGTTATAATGTTGAGTTATTGCTGAAACTGTTTTAGAGCGTAGCCTATTTAAAAGCACAGTTATTAAGCTGCTGTGACACTAATGAACTGCACAGGGAGGTGTTTCTGTTATTTAGCCCTCCATCACGGAAATCAGCAGGCGGGGAGAATTACTGGAAACCTTCGAGTGCTCATTAGACTACATTTGTTTCGAATACTAGTGCGTCGAGACGCTTTGTCACACAGAAACTGGGGATATTTGCATTAAATGCACCTTTCAAATGTTGTACGTACGGTACCAGTTTAAAAATCCCTGATTCTAAATATCACTACACAGGAGCCAAGGCTGGTGATGGCTCACGGTTGCTGGCTTTTTTCACTGTCCAGGTGTGCGACAGTCAGGGACAGTGGCTTGTCAGAGCAGAGATGGGAAGATTTATGGTTCCAAACAGAGCTCACAGCACCTGATCAATCACACTACAGTAAAACAAACAGCTGAAAAATGAGGCTTTACAGCTAAAAACAAACAAATAAACAAAAACCCTGCAAATTTTAGAGGCCAGAAAAACTCTAAATGTGGCAATAGTGCAGGGTAAGTTCAAGAGAAACTAAGGACAATCCTGATTAGAAAGAAAAGGTAAGTGTCAGAGAAAGATGTTGCATAATGTTGCATCTGTTTAGTCCTCACATGTTAGCTCATTTAACTTTTGAACATGATAGATCTACACAGACCAGCAGTGCTTTTTTCTCTTTTAAGCCCTGTAGATCACAGCAGTGAAACCCCAGGGCACCCTCACAGATGAATGGAGGCAGATGTGGTGCAATTAATCATCTTTAGTACAAAGAAAAGCTTGAACGCTGCTCTGGTCCCCCTTCAGATGTCACACTTACGTGAGCTTGTCACAGAAGGTACATCTCCACTCGCGTGTTCTGGGGTTCACGATACGGCAGCTGCTGCAGATTCGAGACTGGCACTCCTCGCAGAGATCGCCCCGGTCGAAGATCAGGCCCAGAGTCTTGAGGCAGCGAGTGCACTGTCGGGCTCCCAAATCATGTGGCCGGATGAAACCCTTTTGTTTGACCTCCAGCAGCTCATTCTTCAGCCTCCTGCGGGACAGAAACACAAGAATGTCACAGGACACTAAGAAAAGTAAACGTGATGACGGTGAGTTTAAATGGTGACGTGGAAGTCCTCACCGAATCCTCTTCTCCTCTCTTTTCCTCAGCTTCTCGTCTTTCTGCAGCACCTTCAGGATCATTTCTCGTTCATGTTCCAGCAGAAAGGAGAGGTTCAGATCCTTCCCAGATTGCTCCATTGATCCCACGGTCACCAGTTATCCAGTTATGTCAGCCAGGGGAATACGTTGCATGGAGGGCGTCAGCAAGAACTACATCATCCTGCGGTGTTCATCTTGTTCTTTTAGAGCTGGAAAGGTATGAATTCAAAGCTCCCAGGATCTCTCCAGAACTTCTTCTTTTATTTGATTTTATTTTGGGGGGAGGGAAAGCTGGAACTCCCTGGAGACCTAGACAAGGTCAAGCAGACACAAAGAAAAGTCACTAACATACATCTGGCAATAATAACTTTATAAATCATCACGGCTCCGAGGTAAAAAAAATCCTGTTTGATCCTGGTTAATATACCCGTCTTCAGGCCAGTTTGAAAAGCATTAATTAAAATAAGACAATGATTTTCTGTATTACAAGTGGAAGCACAAGTAATTGGTAGACATTTGACGGCTCCACAGCAGCTTAACAACCTCCCAATTAGGAGCTGAGCCTGACATTCAGAGCGCTGCTGCTGAGCTTACATTAGCAAAGCTCTATCTTTCCGTGAAATTCCCAACAAGACTTGTACTAATTATCTGCACACCTGCAAACCAAACCACCTAGCTTCATGGCAACGGCTTTTATATAACCTGACACAGCCACAGAGATGGCAGTATTGCTCAGTCTGCTAAGAAATGCAGATATCTATAACGCAGATGGGAACAATCATACACACAGGATTATATACACTATAGTACATACAGGTGTTATAAGTGTTATTTTGTGAAATAAGCTTTCAAATCTTTGTTGTACTGTAAAGTCATTTCTCAGGATATCATTTAATCTAATCTTACAGAAACAAAAATAGACTCTGTGAGTAGTTTTCTGATAAGGTTGATTGGTTTGAGTCAACAGTGCCTTTGATAAATTTGTCTACTGAACACAAAGGAGCTCACATGGTGATGTTTCTGAGGTGCTGCTGCAGCCTTGCATGTCCACGAGAGCACCATGTATGATGTGATTATTCTTGGTGGAAATCTGAGTGCACAGAGGTGCTGAGATCAGGTGCTCCAACCTGTACTTGTGCTATTCTTGCAGCAGCACCCACCCTGCGGCTGTTTCACCAGAACAATAGCTGCCCTCCCTGCTGACAGAGCAGTGCAGGTCTCTCTGGATCAGGAGCATATCCAGACACTTTGTCAGCCACCATTTAGTCCCGATATGTGTCCTACGCAACATACCTGGGACACGTTCATCAATTATCAATGCACTCACTCAGGACTGGAGAGAGATTTCTCAACAACAGATCTGGACCCTTGTGCAATCCATGTGCAGATGGGTGACCTTCTTGTCCATACATAAATTGTAATGTTGGTACTGTTAAATATTTTAAACATAAACTTCCACATTTATGTTTTTTACTGACATGTTTCAACAGTTATTGAATATATTGCTTTAATTAGCACAACTTTATTTTAACCTCTAGTACCGTCACGAGGCAACTTGCTTTTGTACCGGCAGTAATAAGCACTTTTTTGTATCACAGGTGAATCAAGACATAAGGGCTTCCATGAAAAGGTCGCAGCAGTCAGTGTGGGTCATCAGCCACAAAACCACCATTTGTTAAGGCATTAAGAAAAAAGAAGAAGAAACAAAACCATCCTAAAGGCTGGAAGCTAGCTACCCAGTGATGGAGCACTGGGATTATCGTCTTCGTGAAATGTAAACCAAATTACTCTTCAAATGACACTAATTAAATGCAGCAGCACAGACAATATCAGCACCGAACATAAGGGAACATCACCAGAGGACACAACCAGCCACAGCACTAAAAACAGAGTCAGAATTGCTAAACTATAATCAGTTTTACAAAAGACTGAAATACCCAATACTGAAAGCCAAACATTAACCAAAACAATCTGTCTGCAAACCAACTCTGCAGTGTTATAAACTTGCTAAAAGGCAGGACCGATCATTTGCAGTGAACTGTATTTAAAATCAATACAGTTCACTGCATTCTTCTGCAGCAGCTAACGGTTATTCATCTCCGCAGCTCTTAAACCTACAATAAAAGTTCTAGCAGAGCCACTATATTAATAAATAAAAACACCTAAGGCACTCAAAAAGTACAACAACAACTTTAAAAATATAAATAAAAGAAGGTTGATGCTACAAAGCTACAGGAATATGAAACAATTTCAGTCGGTGTGATCAACCTGCCCTCTCCTCTCCTGCTGCCCGTGATTACCCTCTCACATGATTGGCCCTCTGTGCTACAATCCCATCAGTAAATATTACCATGGTAACATCCTACCAAAACCAGACCAAATCAAAAAGCTGAAATGACCAAACATCATCTCTTTCATGGTTTGCATTTGCACACGCTGATACTATTATTTAGTTTAAAACATTTGTGTTTGTTGGTGCAGCCTCAAAGAGCAGCAGGTTGGAGTTTAGCAGTGTCTTGCTCCAACACTTTTATATAATTTAGCTCTTTTATCTAGTCTCCCTCGTATGTTGTTTTGATCTGTGCTTTGAAGTTTGTGAATTTTTAATCAGAAAAACAACCGGGGAAAAAAAAGCTGAAGACTTACAGACAGACAGGAAGATGATGAGGAGGAGCTAGGAAACAAACCACTAACCCTACAACTAATAGCTGCACCATCTGAGCTAAAGCAGTCCTGATTATGATAAAAGGTCCACAAGGAAAAGTGTAAATGAGTGAAAATGCCAATCCTTCCTGTGCTAAGGAAACCCTGAGTGGCTTTGATTTCTTCTGATGTGTCTGAAAGTATCTGAACACACAGAGAATATTCTCTGTCTCGCTGCAGTGCCTGATCAAATAAACTGCTAAGAATATTGTGCACAATAAAAGCAACCACAAAGATGACATACTAATGTATATGGGGTGGAATGAGGACAAAATTCTGCCTGTGCTTGCGTGAATTAAGTCGGGAAACCAAATTTGACGGCTTGGAGAGATCCGCCCAGGCCCACACCAGTCTCCTTCAGTCCTTACTCATTACTGTCTCTTTCATCCTCGTCCTTTCTTCTCTTCCCTCTTCCTTTCACTTTACATGAATTAGTACTAATGAACCGGCAGACTTCATCACAGCTTCATTTGCAGCCAAAGGCACATCTTGACATCAGCAATTATGGCATTTTAAGCCGAACTCCAGCTGCATTGTAACCTGTGAAGAGATACTGCTTCACCTTTTAGACGTCAGCTGGGGATTTGATAAAGAGAATAATAAAAGATACCTTAGAATTTAAATGATTCAAGCAGTTGAATTCAGATTTGCCTTTTATCAGCTATTAACTTAATGTGTGATTTCAAGAAAAACTGCTCATATATGGGCTGGCAAATATTTTAGGATGATATGAACCTGTCAGTGATACTGATAACAATATCAGTGCAGACATTAGAGCAGCAGTTTTATAGCGAATATGATGAAGAAAAATATGTTTAGGACAGCTTGACACATAGTGTCTATGCTACAACTCTGCTGTTTGGAGCAAATGCAGCTAAGCAGCTAGTGATGAAAAGTCAAAGTTGGCTCAGATATATCAAGAATGTATGGAAGCTTGTTTCTGTCACTGGGAAAATAAATAATTAAATAAAAATGGTAAATAGTAAAAGGCTTTACTATCCATAAGTCAAAATTTCAACTTACTAATGTAAAAATCGCAGTAAATAATTAGAAATTGGGAGAATACTTTAAAATTCTGACGTATTTTGAGTTACTGATTTTACAATTTTAGATAAACCCCCACTTTTTCGTTTTTCAGTGGTGGAAACAAGCTTCCATATGAGATCTTTTACTTGCCAAAAATGGGTATCTGTCCCAGAAATCCTGGATTGGGTTGAGCCTCTGCAGTCATACTTCTAGCTTGTGCTTAAAGCCAAGGAAGAACAAGCATTAGCATGCTTATTGTTTAATTTGGGGATGTTAGCATGCTAATGTAGTACATCTGAAGATGGCAGGAATAACATAGGTCTTTCATTGTATCTGGTCCTAAAGCAGAGACGTGACCTTGTGATAAGGCTCAATGAGACGAGAAAGGACGAATAACAGCTGCCGAGATATTCATCCTCAAGTTGAAGCTGAAGAAAACGCCTGAGAATCAAGAAGCGTTGTGAGTGAGATTCAGTGGGCTTCTTCTTAAAGCTCAGAACAACATCCAGACTAAATTCTCTTTTAAAACCTTCTGATCTGCAAAAGGTTATTCATGCTTTTTTGCATCTAGAAATGTCTGATGTGAATGCACTGTATATTGGAGTCAGTCAATCATTTCCTTCATATACAATTAGTCAGTAATAACTGTTGCCAGATTACCAAAAAGGACAATACAGCAGCCTTGCACTGGTTCCCTGGGTATGACAGAATCCAGTGTAAACTGGTACAGTTTGAATTTAAAGCCTTTAAATGTTTTTCACGTGCATGTGGTAGATAACCTCTAGCCATAAACTCCCTCAAGATCGTCGCTTCCCAATCACTCGACCATCCTGAGGGCTAAGCTTTTTAAGAACTTTTTTTAAATGTACTTTTATTTTTAACGTTACACACTTTGATTTAAAATCTGCTGTATAATTACATGTTTCTACTTCCTTATCTATTCAATACATGTTGGATTATTTACTTATTATTATTTACATTTATATTTAAAATAATAAAAAAATATTCTTATACATGTACTAGTTTTATTTTGTATCATATTTGCTATATTCAGCATTTCAGCCTCAACAACTCACAAGAATTCATGATACACTTGGCATTACAGGGTTGACAAAATATATGTTAGCTTGTAGCTTCTGGTGGCATGAAAGTGGAAAATCTGGAAACTAGCAGAAGACGTTTTATCTCTGCATCAGCTAATTCACACTTCATGTGATCCTCTAACCAACTGATCTAATGAAAATTACAAGGATTTCTACTTCTGCATGGATAGAAGCAAGAACAGACAATAAGATGCAGTTACAAGGGGATTATTACGGGCCATTAAAAAATGAAAAAAGAAAAAAAATTCATAAAGGTCATAATCATCATTGTTGCCAAGGGATCTTGCTTGTTTTTAATCAACACAATAATTTTGCAAATACTGAAAATTTCTGTTATGATTGTGGTAGTGTTTGGGTTTAGTTTTGTGCATCAGATAAAAAAAATACAGAGCAGAACAACACAGCCTATGTCACATGACCCTTCTGACATACAGTCCACTCACGAACAATAGTTGGTCAACAAGATAAATAAAGCAAAACTAATATTTATCTAAGCTCCTGTCATATTATAGTCACAGGCACTGCACTGTGTGTCCGCTTGTGTGTGCTACTGTAGGGCTGGTATCCTGATGCAGCCCTCCCTGAGTACACACAACACACATTCCCGCTACCGCTCTGCCCTGAGTAAACACGAGTGAGGAGGCAGTGAAACTCTGGGATCCGAGTGGAAGAAACACACTGGCTGCTCAGCTCTGCGCTAATAAACGTTGCTTCGAGGAAAGTACGGTGACTCACTGTTTCGATCACTCGCTGCACAGCGGTGGTTTTCATATTTTGCACTGTTCACAATCCAAGCATGTAATGGATTGTTTGTCACCGACTCTGTGCTCTATCAAGGACATCTGGCCACAAAGCCACACTGCGGTCTTCCTTGTGTTTTGCAACTCTGTGGCATTTCACCAGCTGTCAGTCTGGTCTTTTCTGCAGGTGGTCGAGCTTACAAATAGCAGAATCAATCTGCCAATTAAAGGTCGCAGGTGGGCTCCACTTGGCAGAAGAGCAAAATAGATATGAGTGAGAAATGAACATGCAACAAACATGAACTGAGCATTCAGCGGCCGGATGGAATAATTCAAAGTCCAAGGCCACAGGACGCTGGTAGAAAAGCGTCGGTATTTTAATTTCAGCTCTTTTCTCTCAGAAAGGAAACCTTCCAAAGGGAAAAACAGGATGAGTCAGACACAGTATGTCTGTCAGCCTCTGAACGATGGGCTTGTTGATATTGTTGATGTGTTATATTTTCCTTACTGTCACAGATTCCCCTCTAAAGACCAAAACCAACACTGAGTGATCCTCGGTACCCGTGCTACGCTTTTATCCAGAGTCCTTTAATACATTCATATGTAACAGAGCCTAAAGACAATTAAAAACACATCAATGAGCTGCATTGCTGCACTGTTTCTTCACTGTGAGGAGTACAGGCACTGTAGCTCAACTTGATTCAGCGTCACATCCTGCTGCTGTGTGGCTTTTAAACAAATGATTCTAAATGCCTCTGAACTTTTTTTTCCTCACCCCCCACACTGAGATCCAGTCATCTTGGGTCCGGAGAGAAGACGGGGATGAAATATGAAATATCAGTCACCATCTCCCTCGTGTCTTTCATGTTTTGTTTGTAATGGTTGCTGTACCCTCTGCTCACATTGTTTTGCTGCTCTGATTAAAATAAACATCTGTTCTCCCCAGTTGTTTAGCACTTTAAGATTTGCAGAAAAAATAAATAAAAACTGAACTAAATTCAAGTAGTGATGTCCGGACTATCTCGAGCTCCAATATGCTGCTGAATGAAACTCTATACACACACCGTGACTGGTTTAACTGGAAGACTTCATGACTATTATTTTGTTATTCGAGCATTACTGCATGTTGCAAACAACACAATATTTCACCGGGTACACCCACATCAGTGCTTACTCATAAAGCAGTTAGTGAGGGAGGCATTCAACTCTGCTCCACACTCAGGAAATGATGGGAAAAAATACATACGCGATTATTTAATACTGACTGCTAATGTGGTTGAAATTGTTATTGCAGTTTATAAACAACAGAATAAATCTATACGCAAAATCATCAAATTATAATCAAACTGATGTGGCAGAAATAAGCCAAACATTAGTCATATCCAATAATCTTGCAGTCAGGTTAGAGATGCTCATTATTTTCTACATTTAATTACAGTAATGATCTTCTTTAACAAACACTTTTTACTTCACTCATAAAAAAAACAAAACGGAAACACCTGAGAAAAAAAGCCAGTCTGGAAAGGGTTACATGCCATTTCTAAGGCTTTGGGACTGAACTGAACCACAATGACAGCCATTTTCCACAAATGGAGAAAATTTGGAAAAGTGGTAACGCTTCACAGGAGCTGCCGGCCTAAAGAAATTACTTTAAGAGCACATGGACGACTCATCCAGGAAGTCAAAAAAACGAACCCAGAACAACATTAAAAAACCACTTACATGTTTCAGTTAAGGTCAGAGTTCATGATTCAACAATAAGAAAGAGACTGGGCAAAAATGGCCCAGTCTCCCATGAGTTCAAGAAGAAAACCGCTGTTGGTTTGCTGGCTAATCTAATTAGCCAATAACATGAAGGCAGCTCAATGAATTTGGGCCTGTAGGCATGATCAAGACAACCTGCTGAAGTTAAAACTGAGCATCAGAATGAAGAAAAAGAACCTTTGACCATTATGTGGTTGTTAGTGCCAGACAGGCTGGTCTGAGCACAACATGTTGAAACTTGAAACAGATGGGCTACAATAACAGAAGACCACACCAGGCGCTGCTCCTGTCACCTAAGAACAGGAATCTGAGGCCGCAACTCACACAGGCTCACCAGCATTGGAAAACTGGTCTGATAACTCTTGATTCCTGCTGTGACATTCAAATGGTAGGATCAGAATTTGATCTGCCAGTCATAAAAGGAAATAGGAAGCCACAGTTGGGGGATGCTAGGACTCTATGGAACAGATAGGAAAGAGAGGAAAACTCTGTTACCTTTGTCCCTGAATGTAATAAAGGCTCATAACTGTCACAACTTAGAAGTAGGTTTGCAGGAGACCCTCCTCATCCTTAGCTGTAAGAGTAAGACAACAAGAAGCCAACAGCTCAGTGGAGATTCCCCAAGGGATACCCGAGTGGGGATCTTAGTTTGCTGTGACTTGGGGGTGGGAGGAGATGACTTTATGACCAGCAGGAAGT
>NW_005187591.1:129018-133293 GCF_000239375.1 Pundamilia nyererei
TCAGTCAGTCGGGGAAGTTCTCCCCAGGATAAAAACTGGCAGATTGTACTGTGGCTCAACTCTTTTGTTTTAATGTATAGCTTCTGAATCCTCCTGCGGCGATTCACAGGATGCTGAATCATTAATGCAGTCGGACTCGGTAGTGATGATGAATAACAGAGAGCATCCCTGATGACCATTAAACAGCGGGTCGCTTGACACAGCCGCAGACCACCTTCTGCCGGATTCAGACAAACAACACGGGGTCTTTATGTGGAGCACACACAAACACACAAGGGCAGACTTCCTCTAAGTGTAGGAAGCATCAATTATTCACCATCCAAGGTCAATAATAACACACTTCACAGCTGCTTACGCCTTGCCACTGCAAACACCAGAGAATATGACAGAGCAAATTCCTGTTTTCTTTGGATAGCAAGCGCCTCTTTCCCCCAGGTACAGTACACCTGTTTACGCACACATTTTTAATCACCACCCCTCGCTCGCGCGTTTGTCGTGTTATATTGACAGTACTGCAAAAACACATTTCTGACTCATAAACGCTGCTTATGTTACCATGCAGACTGCACCAAAACAGCAGACCTGCTTGAAAGAGCAAACAAATACAGAATGTAATTACACCCCATTTAACCGACAGATTATTGATAGATTCTCAATTTATTGCCATCATTCAAACACTTTTGTTTTCAGAGTGGAAATCTTTACAGTCGGCACGCGTCTGTTGAGCATATTTAGATAATCAAAGATCCTTTTGATAAAGTGCTAACAGATGAGCACGATAAACAACTTATGCTTAAAATTAAACTTCAACGTCATCTTGGTAATTAGTCACATTTATCACAACTTCACATCCATTAAATCACAGCACTGTACAAAAGTCCTGAGTGATTATGAAAAAGGTCACGTAGGGTCAGATCAAATTAAAAGGATTCTCAGACGCCTTTAGAAGAAAAGGTTGGGAATGAATATGATCCTAGCAGGGGATTTGAAAAGATCTCCAAATAACATGAAATAAAATATTTTACTGCAATATGCTCATCTAATTTCGAACAGCTGCCAACCAATAGGAACAGGCCATTTGGTGCAAAAATTATGTTACTAAAAACAAACGCCTCAAGGTGTGTTTTATCTTGTAAGGTAAAGACGCAACAATAGTCATCACGTGTAAAATCAGATCCCGTATGGGAGGTGTGCCAGACAAAAAGCATCTGGTATTAGAGCAAACATCAGTGCATAAAAGACGATTGGCCAATGACCATGAAGACAAAGAGCAGCTCTATTGGAGTAATGTGCTGTGGACACAGAGTTGTTTTTGCACAGTTAGTGCAGACGTGTTTCGTGCAAACCAACGAAAGCTTTTCAGGAGAGCCTCAAACCAGCCTTGAAGCACGGTGATCAAAATGTGGTTTGGGGCTACTTCACTGCCTCGGGCCTGCTTCCAGACATCGATTTAACAATAAATACTGCATCATATAAAGAGAGTGCCTGAAGATAATGTCCAAAACGTGTTGCTCAACCAGAGCTAGAGCATTTTAACAGGAAAGCAATTCTCGGCACTCCCACACACATCCATCTAAGTACAACTACAAATTGAAGGTATGACTCAAATGGGCTTGCTGTGGTTCCATTTAAAATGCTCAGATACTTTTATTTATTTTTAAAAAATAAAATAAAATTGATGCCACAATGTTGACTTGTGTCTTGCTGGATAAATCTTTACAGTGTCAGCAGGACAAAAACTATCAAACTGATTTTGTGCTAAGAAAGAAACCTGTAGGTTTTTGGATAATTCCTTAATACTTTACAAAGGCTCTTCTAGTTTTAGTAGCCTGATCCGACCGACTCTGTGCCTCAGCTCTTGTGTTTCTTGCGTGTGATTTGGATTCTGCCTCAGCCTGCTTCCTGTACACCGTTTGCTTCTGATCTTTTGCACCTGTGAGTCAAACAGTTGTTTTTTTAACCCACATACTTTTACAACCGATCTCACAATGATGACAAATCTACACTCAGACATAAAATTCAATTGCTTCTCTAAGCGTCAGAATGAGATGAAGCACAAACCTCTTGAGATAGACGACTGCACATAAAAGCCAGGCTCAGGACAACATAATTTACCAGCGGAGAGTCTTCAGACTGAGAAGCTCTTTATAAAGCAGTTAGCGCACAGACTCTTACTTTATTGCTTTCTGCTGTGCAGATACAGACAACAATCCATAAGCATGTTCAGAATGGTTTCCAGCTCAACCATCTTATCTGAGGGCGGAAATAAGATTTATCCTGCTATCTCAGTCGTGCATCTCCCCACCATGTAATCTACTTCCTGCTATCGGATGTGAACCAATGTTCACAGTGGGGTGAAATCAATAGGCAGGCTGCGTCTTCACCGGAAAGCTCGAGATGAGATGTGGAACGCAGGAGCAGAGTGGAGAGGTTTCTGGGAAGAGATGTGAGGTGGATTTGGGTGAGGACAAAAATCACACCAGCAACAATACATGACGTGTTTGTCCGACTGGAAAGCATTCGTAGATTTCTCTTTTTTAGTCTCTTGCTTAGACTCTAACACACACACCTCAGGGTGGATAATATATCTGCAGTGCACTAATGACCCTTTCTCTCAGCCTGGAGGTCTGTCAGACACACTGTTCATGTCACTGCCAATCAGCGAAAACCTGCTGTCAGCGTGAATTTCCTTCACTCCTCGCTCATCAATTCATTCCCTGAACTCCCTGCATATCAATAACTCTCCCGAAACACGGCTCACCACGGTTTGTCAACTGGAATCCAATTTAAAACCTTAATTACTTGGTTGGCTTAAAGGTAATGAAGCAGCATTAGGTGCCGATATGAATAACCCACCTCCATCAAGCCTGACACTTTGCATAACAGTGACTAACACTCTGTCGTCGCCTGATTTGGCCTTTTGTCTGCGAAGAAGGTGATGCCAACATGCAGCAGAAAGACATATATAGGAGAATGGCAGCCAAACTTTGCGATATCTTTCCTCGATTGGCTGTCTATGAGTCATCTTTCCTTGACGGAAGATTAGAGTGGGGTGACTTTGTTCACGTATCTGAAGGCAAAGGTGCTTTAAAGGTGCTTCAAACCACCACAGTCAAAGCTGCAATCACAGAGAGGTGACACATGATGGTCGTTTAAAAAAAAGGAATTAAAAAAAAAAAAAACATTACACTAATCTACAACCACAAAGTGTGGCAGAAGTAGCTCTGTGGAACCACGAGGGAGTTTTAGTGTCTCATCTCCAAACAGCCAGTCAACCGCTGTGTGATCATAATTGTTCGAGTCTGGCTGTTTCAGAAGACTGTTGGATGCAAGCTGCCAGTTTGCTTCAAATGAGGTGCTTTTCACATTTGCTTTCATCTCCAGCCTCTTTGCATCTCCAAATACTATAAGCACCTTCCCAAAAACAGAACTGGGGGAAGTAACTTTAAAGGATTCCTGCAGCATCCCTAAAAGTTGTGACCACCTGTGTCTGAGAGAAAAAAAAAGAGTTTTGTTTGAACTTCTTGTTGGCTGCTGAGTGCAGTCTAACAAACGTCTTCAAAGAAAGGATGACTGCTAGCTGAGCTATCCGATCACTGCGTCTCGCCCTGTGTGAGAGCATTCAAAGCTGCCTGCTGAGGAAAAGCTTTAGAAAAACTCATTTGTTCAAGCTTCATTATTCCAAGATAGCTCCCCCGCCCACGGATAACCCCACCGTCACACCAGGCGAAATACTTAATTTGTTTGTTTTGTTGTTACATGTTTGCAGCAGTCTGTTTCCACTAATGTTGGCTTTGCAGACGTTTTTCCAGCGCTTTTCCAGTGATAAATGCTGGAGGGAAAAAAAATCACTGCCCTTGACACTGTATCTCAGTAAGCTGTTAAAGGCCTTGGCAGCTTGTTACCATGCAGTGTGAGCAATATGTCAAGAACCTGCCAATAAGATAGTAGTTAATTAATCCACACTTAGTGTCCCAGTAAGAACATCTGTAAATGGTAAATGGACTGGTGCTTATATAGCAGTTTTCTACTCAATTTGAGCACACAGAGAGTCTTTTACTAGATGCCTCATTCATCTACATTCATACAAGCACTTTCTTCTTAGCTTTAAGCTAATATTCACACACTCGTACATCCGACATATGCAACAGGAGTGACTTAGGGTTCAGTATCTCGCCTCAGGGTTTTCTAACATTGTCACTGGTGGAGGAGCCAAGGATCAAGCATTGACCTTCCAATTAGTACACAACCTGCTCTACCCTCCTGAGCTATAGA
>NW_005187591.1:133430-168271 GCF_000239375.1 Pundamilia nyererei
GAGCATAAAAATGGGGAAGAAAGTTGATTTAATTGACTTTATTGGTGACAGATGAGCTGATCTGATTATTTCATAAACTGCTGATCTGTTGGGATTTTCCACACAAGCGTCTCTGAAGTTTACAGTGAATGGTTTGAAAAACAGAAAATATCTAGTGAGCTGTAGTTCTCGAGGAGAAAATGCCTTGTTGATGCCAAGGATAAGAGGAGATTTGCCAGATGACTTCAAGCTGACAGTAACTCGAATAACCACGCATTACAACGTAGATGAAGAAGATCATTTCTGAACCTTGAGGTAGATTGTAGTGTTAAGTGCTGGTAGAGTGAGAAGGGGCAGATAGGGTAAGAAGTTTTCAAAAACAACAACAACAAAAAAAAGCATAGCTCAATCCTGCCTTGTATCGATGGTTCAAGCTGGTGGTGATGTAATGGTGTGTGCGATTGTTTCTTTTATGACCACAGCGTACCCATTTTCTGATGACTGCTTCCAGCAGGATAACGCACCATGTCACAAAGCTCAGATCATCTAAAATTGGTTTCTTGGACATAAAAATGAGTTCATTTTACTCAAATAGCCTCCATTTAGTAGCAGATCTCAATTCAGTAAAGCATCTTTGACATGACATCAAGTAATGGATGTGCAGCAGACAAATCTGCAGCCAGTGTGTGATGCTATGATGTCACTATAGACCAAAGTCTCTGAGAAGTGTTTCCAGGACCGTGTTGAATCTGTATCACAAAGATTTAGGACAGCTCTGAAGGCAAAATGGGGTCTGACTGAGTACTAGCAAGGTATAGCTAATAAAGTTGTCTAGTGTTTATAGAGTTTATATGAGGTTTTCCATCTTCTGCCGCTTTATACTAGGGCTGGAGATGAACGGTTACCTGCTCTAATGTTTACTCTCTGACCAATTTCTCTTTGATCCGACTGCTGTCAGAGTTACTTGGGTAAGAAGAGCTAACCCAACATCAATTGTCTTTCAGGACTCAGCCATTATCTTTGGCAGCAGGAGGAACAAACTACTGCTGAGAAACCAGAGTTCACTCAAACTTAAAGTGACTGTTAGCTTAGTGAATGTTTACTCTGAGTCAGCTCCAAACTCAATGACACTTAAGAAGGAAATTGACATTGTGGCAGCATTTTGTTCAAACAGACAAACGAGAAGTCCATTTTGTGGTTCAAATACCAGCAGGACAAGTCATATTACATTTTTTTTTTAAAGAAGTGGTAAGCTTACTTTTTGTTATGATGTTTTTCCATCCTTCATTTAACAGCTTAAGCTTTGAGTGAGAGCATATCAGAAATGTGTATAGTTTATATATTACATTATGTTAGTAGACACCAGCTAAATTGCTAAAACGCTACCTAGAATGCATAAAATATACAGATAATAAAAGAAAAACTTGAGTTTGAAATTTAGATTTTTGATATTTCAGATTTTTTTGTGAATAATATTTGAAAAAACAAAAATTCCTTTCTTGAGTTACTGAAAAGAAAAAAAGAGATTTCCTCCATAGCTGTCTTTCACAGTTAAGATACAAGCCACCGATGTTTAACACATTTGCTACCAAGCCTTGACCAACATTTAAAGTGCTGCCCTTACAGCCATGAAGCACACATGTCACAGCCGCTGTAACATTACACTCGCAGCAGAGCCGTCCTCTGTAATGACCTATCAAGCCTGCAGGCCTCCACAGTTCCCTGCCAGGCTCAATGGAGCAGAAAATAGGAAAAACAAACCAGCATAGACAGTTCCTCTAAAAAAAAAAAAAAAAAAGTCTTATCCCACCCCCTCTCTCAACCCCCGTTAGCTGTGCTCTCTTAATCTCCCTGCACTCCTTCCATTTTTTTTCTTCTTTTCACCTTCACTGAACTCTCGGGCATCACTCTTATCTGAAGGCTGCTTGTCCTTGTGCTGAAAGGTTGCTTGTGTCATTTCACCTGCTAATTAAGAGGAAAAGGGCAGCGTGAGCTCAGGAAAAGGCTGTTTATCCTCCAAAACAAACCAGCAGAGAAACTGCAGAAGAGACAGAGCCAGAAAATTGGTCGTGATTATTGTGCTGTGCTGTTAGGTGTTGCTGGTAAAATAAAAGACTTCCAGGAAGAGAAAAGCCCATCTGGACTTCAAAGGGAAAGATACGTACACCAGGTTTTTACCTTTAATGCACACCAAGTGTTCTGACCCCAAAAGCCTTGTTTGGAGTACAGAATGCCTTAAAACACAGCGGTTTGTGAGAGAAATACAAATCAAACTAAAACAAAGGACCTTTCTTCTCCTCATCTCCTCAGCATTGTGATTACTGTTGCCTAAAACTAAGAGCTCCTCCAGCGTTTGGCAATCAGGACAAGAAACCATATTGTTCCTCCTGATCCAAGGTTTGACTAATGGACAGACTCTCCTACCCAATACCCTGGCCTTCCTTTCCAGGGAGGCTGAGGAGTATGGCCCCCTCTGTAATTGTACCATACCTCCAGCACCACTTGTTAAAAATAGGCACCACCACCTCAGACCTCCATGCAGACAGACCACAGCATCCAGAACTTCAGGCCCCAGGGGGCCCTGCTATGAGGAGTGGTTTAACTACCTCAGTGAGATTTTCCCCAGTGATGTGCAAGCCATCCCCTTTTCCTGGGAATCCTCAAAGTATTCCACTGTACACTGTATCATGTTCCCCTCCCAAGTCACCTTATGGTTTGCCAGATTTGCTTTTAGGCTGACACTGGCCTCACACAGCTAGGTTTTTGCTTCAGCTGTTCGGCCAGCGCCGCACTGCATCTGGAGTCCCACAGGCCAACCAAACCCAATAGGAATCCTCGTTCAGCTTGATGACTCACTTCCTCCATCTGATTCATGCAGGAACGAAGATGGAGTGCTTTGTAATTGTTGGAGTAACTGCAGTTTTGTTTGGTAATCTACACTGAAGCTGATATGGGTTTTGAGGTCTTGTCTTATACAAGAGGATACAAAAAGAGCTGTCATGTTTACAGTGAACGGTGTACTGAACAGTTAAGACATTTGAAGGTAAACAACAAGACGAGAGGGAAAAGGGTTGGTTTATAGTGTGTGGGCTGCACACAATGCACTGTAAGCAATAATACACCGTGTCAAGACAATGCAGCTAGCAGTCATATTACAGAAGACAGCCCATATGAACAATGGAAGATGTTATATGAGCAGCACAGACTCAGAATGAAACTCTGACAAGAATCTCACATTGTAATTGAAATTGTTACTGCCAGGTCTGAATCAATCTGCAGCATCACATTGACAAAAAGAATTCAGCTTGCCCCTAGAATGACCTCAGAGTGACTGAAATCAACAAGATATGATGTTTTTTAAGGGTAAAACCAAGAACCAACAGCTGCAAACACTGCAAAGCCTACAACACTGAATTACATCTGCAAATTGATCTGTTTGTACTTCTCTTGCTTTATAAAAGTGCATGATGACAAAATGTATACCCACTTACAAGACTTAATTTAGAAAATGGTTCTCACAACTACACCAGCAGACGTGTAAAACACCTGCTGAAATAAGACAGGCCTCTGATGTAAATCAAAATAATGATTTAACCTGTATTATTACATTTGTTTCCTTAGATTCTGCGTGGCCAGTGACAGAGATGCCATTTGGTCCTTCAGTCTTCAGTATGATCAGCTGCTCTCATGTCTGCAGTGTGAAAGCTGCCAGTTTATTCTGGCAGGACTGAAAAGCAGCAGTAAAATTGTCCAGAACTGAAGCCACAGTCTGGCGCCTGTTCCTCAAATCTGGCACTGTTTAGAAACTGTGAGACGGTTCAAGTGCAGGAAGTCTGTTTGTTGGATAAACAAAGATTTTCACTGCAGAGAGTCTGAAATCTTTTACTCTTTGCCATCATACCCTCTGATGAGGGGAGGCAGATTTTAAAGAACAGATTAAACTAAGATTTAAAAATGCTGTCTTTCTGTTTCGAGAAAACTTTACATAGTCAGATATGTAATAGATTTGCATGCTGCCAGTGTGCAAACACTTAAAGAACAAGAGACAAGAGCTTTTAGATTGAGGCAGGATCTCATTAACCCAGTTTCTGCTGCCACTGCTGCTTCTTCTTCCTCGAGAGGAGAGGAGTGAGAGAAATGTTCGGGTTAAACCAGCTCCCTTCACTAACATGGTTGAATATTTCATAACACTCCAGTCCAACCAAATTGTACTTTCCTTCATCTTTTCAAGACACTACAAGCTAATGGACAGAAGGGAGATCCTCTGCATGCATGCGTGCGTACATGTTCATAGCAGCATTAGTATTAATCACAGCATAACAACTGAACAGCATGTGTAATTTAAGGCTGGGCAGATGCTAATGGATTATGAAAATTCGTATGATAAGCCCTGCATCATTTCGGCTTTATTGCGCTGTAAGCTGGTACATTAGCATAGCTGGAAAATCTAGACAGATGCACAATGAAATTCAGTGTTAAGCGTCTGGGCTGGCAGAGCCTCCACAGCAGATCGATGAATAAAGATCTTCTAGCAAAGACAAACTGCTGTTTAGACAGACAGGTGGGACCTGAATCCTCCGGATTTAAAGCACTTCTGGATGTTATTTATCCCCATAACGTGTTAGAGCATGCATTTATAATTTTCCTAAGGATTATGTTGTTAATGGCCATGACATACATTCATCTGAAATGGAACAAAACATTTTCTGTTCTATATGCCAGCTCCTGGCATCCCACATGCTTGTGGAAAATCCAGGCTAGGAGCCAAAACAACTGCTTCTGCAAAATAATTAGCATGCAGCAACCAATATTTAGAGCACAGGACGTTTTGACAGAAAGGGCATCCTGCTCTGCATTTCAGAGCAACCACAGACAATTACTGATTTCTCACATAGGCTGGAAAAAGGTTTTGTTTTGAAGTTCAAAGATGCTCCTCCAACTCGCAATTAGCTGCTTCTTTGGTAACGCTTTCTAACAGGTTTGTTCATGCCTTATATTGCTTTAATTGTGCTTAATTTGTGGATTAGTCATTTTTACGAAAGGGTGTCATGTTGTGAAACATCACTTTGCACTCTTATAAAGCAAGACTAAAGCTGCCAGAAGGAATGGGAGACTTCAAATTAGTACAAAAATTCAAGACACAAGACTGGGAACTTTGATTTGGCAGATTTTTAACAGCAGCTAAACTTGCTGATGCAACCCCAAAGAGTTTCGTTTTCCTTCTTGGTTTGGACTGGGGATCTTCTATTAGAAGACTTCTTATAGATTATAGATTTACAGTCACTCAAAGTTCTCAAGGTCTAAAGCCTCAGTTACGTGGGAAAAAGTGTAGTCCTCGACTTGTTGGAAAGCGGTCCCTAGAGGTTACTGTCTGTTGCTAGGTGAAACAGGGCACAAAGAGAAAAATCTTTGTGATTGCTGTGGTCACTAACAGACTCCCACAGTCGCCTGTAATTTGCATGGAAGATGGCAATTTGTCTGCAAACAGCTGTAAAGACCAAGCAGTAACAAAACTTGATACGTAAACTGGAAACAAAGACTCGAGCTGTGCTTTCACTTAAAATGAACGCATTTCCAAACATGTAACTTTTACTTTAACTGCAAACTGTCATTTCAGGTTCGCATTGCACTAGCACTTAGCGATTGGTTGGAGAGTAGTTGGCGTTTTCTATACAAACTACAGGTGATGACGGCAATCTGCCAGCAACCAAAGCAATCACAAGTAGATTTTTGGTGTACCACCATTTAGCTCTTTGTGAAAATTTCGCCTAACTGCCAGCAACCTCCAGCAAACACTTGCCAACTACAGATTGGGAAATGCAACTTTTTTTCTAGTGTCCCATGGTTAGTAGTGGGTCACAAACTGGTCTCTAGAGCCTACACAATTAGGGCTTTAGCAGTCAATTTAACAGCGACTGACATCAGTCAGGAAGGAATACTGTTTTTATCCTAGCAACAAGTGGTTGCCAGGTGGTTGCCAACCAGTCTCTAGGCATGTGTGATCAGGGCCCAGCATACTAACCTAATGTGAGCTAGGTTCTGCTCATAAGCAGGCTACTGTAATTAGCAGGCAGCTTGAAGAACAACTAGAAGCCTTTCAAAGCCTGCTCACCAACACATTTCCAGTATTATATCAGGAGGGTCTATGAAGAACTATTTCTGTATTTAATTCAGTAGACAAACCAACATTCACACCCACGTAAATCTCCAGCTGCATGGATTTGAAAGTGAGCCAAGGTTAACTATGTGTTAGCAAATGATCTCTGAAGTCTACAAATTATTAGTCAAATATTTATAAATCTTCAATAATCTCTAACTTATGCAACTTTCGAAATCACGCTGCACTGGATGTGTTGCGACATATAAAAATGTGAGTCAATGAACTGTAACGTCATTGGAGGAACTAAAACAGCTAATTAATGAGCTCAAATGAATTAAAAACTCCATCATGATCTGACCTTAATGTAAGAAGAGGACTACTAAAGACACAAAACAAAAACACAACTGCATTTCTCTGAACTAACACATTTTTTCCAAATCAACGCATTTCTCAGAACCAACAAAACCAATACGGACTTTGCCCTTGTCGACAAATATGGGTGAGGTCGGCGGAAAATTTAACCGAAACTTCTGATTAATGTTCAGGATTACATGATTCAAATGTACACAGCAACGAGGACTATGTTATAATCCTACACCTGTGAGTCTCCGTCTGTTATGACGACATAAAGGCAGTGACCTCCTGTCTCATTCTGATAAAAGTCCTTGTTGACCAGATGAAATATAAAACCTCGCCTTTTTCTTCAGCAGCAGGTAAACATTGACTTCAGATTCAGCTTTATGTTTTCCAAACCTGCGCTTACTGGAAACAAAAGTCTATTCGCTTAGAGCTTAGCAGCTAGCCTTTATTAGGAGTCCCAATTCTTTTGATTATTGGCTCCATTGTCAAAAAGTTACTTTACTAATAGAGTTTAACAGCATGTCACATCGATTTTAGGAAGATTAAGTCGACTCCTAGCATCCAAATATCAAGATTTAACTCTAAAGCTCAAATCCAGTTGATTTCCATTTAACTAGAACACATTTTAGAAGCAAAATGCCAAATAATTAAATGATAAATAACAGTCATTCAACTCTGTAATACCCCATTTGTTGGTTTTCAAACATATAGCGCTTTTTAATCAGTAGTTTTCCATTCATCATTCATAACCCTGCAGTCATTTCACAGCCCAGGTTTATTGCACATTTCCATTAATTCCTCACATCCATTCACGTCACTGCAGCTGGTTAAAATAGTTATGATTAAACACCGTAATGTGCACGAAATGTCAACAATGAATTTAATTAATGCCTGTGTTACATGTACACCGTGCTGGGTGGATTTTTTTCACTGGCACATCCCAGTCAGCATGCTGAGTACTGTGAAACACTAAGATAAGGATACAACTTTAAATAAAAAAGGGGCATTTTCAGTGTTTGTACTCTGTGTTTAGGTTCAAGTGTCCCATCATCCCACTGCAGCGCCCACAGAGGCATGTGTCCACACATTCAAGGTTTATGGAGGGCGACAGTGAGGCATCACTCCCTGACCAGCAATCTATTACTCAACTGAGCCCTTTCCCTCAGCACTGCCTCCAAATTACATTTCTGCTGTCGAGATGCTTTTCCCCTCCCCTCCCACATCCGCGGGGTTGTTGTTTGGACAGGTTGCCTACTGATTGCCTTGCTGCTGCTGTGATTGAACAGGGATGCGGTGCATCTCTGAGGCCACGCGGGGCTATAGGCTGCATACCAAACGGGCAAGCAGCATGCGTTTGGAGAGCTTTGGATGAGAGCGCCATCAGTGAGTGGGAGGGAGGGAAACCCCGCACAACACTGCACTACAGAGATCAGACATTCAGTGCAGCAGCATGGAGGAGCTTTGTTTCAACACCTCAGGCATCAGCAGTTAATCTGAATGTAATTGTGCACCAATCTTAAACACAATATGACTCGCGCTTTAAAGGACGACAGTTTGATGTGTGAATCTCCATAATTCTTTAAGACATCTGTGAAAATATGAGTAAAAGAACAATGCAGAGAGACGTTGTTTAAGAGGCAAAGAGGCTTCCCTACAGAGGCGGAGAATAACAACAAAAAAAAAAAGGATTTCAAGTTTCCAGGCTTTCTAGGAAACTGCAAGCACATTATGTATTTTTAGCCCCAGCTCATTCATATGTCTCATTAACAGAGAGATGAAGCTTGAAATATTAGGGACTGCAAGTATGAGATATTTCCAAACTGGTAAAATTACAAGAAAAGACTGTATCAAAATAAAATCTATCACTAACCCTTCTGCAAGAAATCAGTTCACTGTTTGTTTAAATCTGTTTCAATATGGTAAAAAGCTGTTACAAAAAACAAAACTATAGACTTTATTTAGCCAGATTTTATGTCTTTTGTGTGATTTTAGGCCCATTGTGTTAAGAGAATATTCAAATATTTAAAAAATAACTGTTAAGTCAGACATGTGAGGGTGAAGAATATTAATGCATGACATATTGTTATTACTCGGCTCATATCAAGTTTATTTTGCCTTCCTAAAGCTTCATGCCACCATCTTCCAAATCCATGTTCTGCACTCCACTCAAATTAAATCCATTATATTAAAACAGAGGTGAATAAAACTGACCATTTGAAGAGACATTGACTTTAGGTCCTCTCCTAAACTTCTGGTTTCACTAGAGCTTTGTGTGCGTGTTGCTGTAAAGGGAGGGCAGGGTGAAGAGGGAGAAGCGACAGGAAGCCATTTCACAAAGAAAGTCTTGAACACATTACTATAAATTTAGTCCTAATGAGGAAAATTTAAGGAAAACAAAAGTCACACAAAGGTTAACATTGCGTTAACTGCTGTGCTCATATCCATCCACTTAAGGTTACTAATTACGGTACTTCCAATCGCTCGATGCAGTCTAAACAAGGCTCATCTGCTGGTCGCTTTGTGAAGGAGATAAATGGAGGAAATAAACTCGCTGGTGTGCAGTATGCATTATGGTGGGTGGATATAGTTCCATTAACTAGTATACATTAACCCGTTCCACTTACCTGCCCCAGTGACAACCGTATCAGTTACTGGTGATCACATGAAAGGGACTATATGACGACACAGCCTAGAGATCACCACATGTTGTTTTTCACCCACAGACATAAACATGAATGTTTGTTTAAGACACTTTCTGAAGACAGAAGCCATGGCCATCTTTTATATACAGTTTATGGACAAAGCCAAGGGAATGAATTAAATATTTTATGGATACAGCAAGTCAGGTGTGAGGCTTAGCTACTCTTCTTTTATCCAGCACTATAACCTTCAACTTGAACATTTTATCATACAGCCTAAGAAATCCTTACTCCAGCTTACTCCCACAGTTCAAAGACATGTAGTTAGTGACGTTAGTTTAACTGGTGATTTTTAATTGCCCATTGGTGTGAATGTGAATGGTTGTCTGTCTCTCTGTGTTAGCTCTGCGACAGGCTAACAACCTATACAGGGTGTACCCCTTGATTCGAACTATGGTAGCTGGGATAGTCTCCAAAAACCCTCCCTCCACTCCCTCAGGACCCTGAATCGGTTAGGCAGACAAGAATGGAAGGAAGCGTAAGAAATCAGAGGACTTTGGCTCTCAGACTCCAGAAAATATCTTCACATATTTTCTCATGTAAAAAAATAGAAATGACTATGACCACACCAAGTTTAGATTGAGGCTTTAAATGCTGCACTGAGCAACATTTTACCATCTTCCCAAAGAAGCTTCACCTTCTTTATCTGTAACAACAACAAGATCTCACAGCTCACGACAACGCTGCGAGCATCAACCACAAGCGCAGCATGAGCTAGTCAGATACTGCAATCTAGACAGCTACAGAAAGGTGGTGCAGCTGTCTAGTTTGCTTTTTGAAATACGACTTTGTAGAAAGTATGACATATTTGTGGTATAATAGTTTTGTCTCAAGTCAATCTGATACAAAAAGCCACACCATGACTCAAACTTTAAGCAGAGGTTTTGGATTTGCAGCACACAAGTATCAGTCTGGCACATTTGGCTGCAGCCTGCAGTGTCTGTCACAAGAATGCATGTGCGTGCAAATGTATGTGCACACATACAAATGCACGCACACACTCCTCTATCCTGTACCAGCAGATCCCGGAGACCTCTAATGCTGTGTGACTGCAATCCCCAGGGATTCTTTCTGCACTACTGGATGAGCTCCCCTGCCTTTGTGTTAAGACATCAGGGAATCCCTACATTCGCTTGCTTCTCTCATTCTTTATTTGCCCATTTGTTCCCCTCACAACCCCCACAGCGGGTGTGCTGCATGAAGGTTCGGTTATCATCACCGAGGTACCCTGCTCGAGACTACGATACAACAGCCTCAAATGATAACCGCACCTATTGCTTAGAGGAGCCGAATGAACCAATTTAGGGAAGCGTCAGTATGACAAATTACAGTACGGCAGGATAATTTCTTACACTGCAATGGCTTGTTGTTTATGAAGGAAACAGCAGTGTACATTTTGGATCTTTCACATTGGCCTTTAGGGGTTCATAATAAAAAATTATGCAATATATGAGCTCATTAGCTCAGCAGTGTTGTTTAAATCTACTCAGTGGACGGGGCTGACAGATGAAAACGTTGCCAGTTCTCGTCTGAATCTACTTTGTCAGTGTTAAGTAGCCACTCTGGACAGCAGCCAACCCTGTCTGAGGTCTAAGAGCCACTTGGGAAAGTTGAATTGGGCTTTTCTATTTTCACATTATACAGGCTGTTAAGATGTAACACTTGAGGCCAAATAAGAAAAGTAAATACAATTTAATTATGGATCAGCCCACATGTCTGACCTAAGGAGCAAACTTGCTCCTCATTTCAATCGGTGCTTCAAATATTTTTTTTTTAAATCAAATATTGCAAATTCAAACAAGTGACAAATTAAAAAAAGAAAAAGAAAGAAAAAACTGTTATTTTGATTACACGAGAAAGAAATTAAAAAGGTTTTTTTTCACCAGTTGTGTAAATACCATTAGGTGATTTCTTGTTGCTTGGATATTTCAAAAAGTGTTCAACTTCATCCTCTCTAAATCAAAAATTATTTAGCACTTAAAAAAAACAACAACCCATCTACAAACAAATAATTCACTCTGGAGCCTAAATCACTGATGAAAAAATGAACTATTCTTGAGTGATAGCTCACTATTACGCTGTTGATTCAGACAAAACAAGGCAATCAGAAAACATCCTTTTTGCCACTTTTTCCTCAATTTTCTGTCATTTTGTATCCCGAAACAAAAACACACAAATATGCATTTGAGTCACCGATGATTACTTATTCTCCACGGCTGAGGCCCCAAATTGATGGAAAGCCAACCAAGCATAAAATATTAATAAATAAATCCTGCATACATCATGTTTTCCTGTTGGTAGCTGAGCAGAGGGTTTGTTTTTTTTACATCCTGCAGCTGACAACATTTCAACCACCAAATGGAAGAAGAACTTCTCATTTCTGAATCACCCACATGCACCTCTGCTCATCTCAAGCAAAACCCACCTCTGAACAGCAGAATGAGGTCAGCCCGTTTCTTTATCAGCGCAGCCAGAGTACAATGAGCACTGTGTCACACAACCAGCCCAGCCTCCATACATTCAGCAGCATCCCGAGGCCACTGCTGTGCGCCTGTCACCTTTACGGTGAAATCCCCATGAAAAGACCTGGTGGGATATCCTGGTGACTCCGCGGACAAGGTCATCACTAATTACCGTAGGCTAAAACTCGGTTTATTATAAGAATAGGATGAAACAGCCTTGTTACACGGTCACTTCTTGTCACATCAAACCCAGCTCAGATCACTTGATCTAAACACGCATTGTTTGTGCTTTATTTATGTTTCACATCATCTTTAACAGCTCTTGGGTCTGCTGGAACAAGTTCAGCAGTGCAACACATTCTCAACAGGTTATTAAATTAACGAACAGGTAAATCTACCGTCGAAATCAGCGGAGGCAAGAAGGGAAATACCAGCTTTCTGCTGCAATGCACCTGCCCAAACGCGCCTAACTTTAGGTAAGAAGCGGGGCTGTCTGGACCCACTGATGTGTGCTGAGTCCTCTGAGGTCGTGATGGTGGACGGAGAGAGCCCCCTCCCCTCCTCTTTCGTCCCCGCAAAACAAGGAAAAGGCACAAATAAAACATCAGGAACTGCGAACAAGCTGCACTGCTGACCATATGTGCCGTATGCAACGCGCCGGTGTTTCAGCGTCCCGGAGCGCTGCCGGCTGACCTGCAGAGCGGCGGTGTCTTACCTGGTGTGCTCGCCTTTCACGGTGAGGGTCCGGAGGGGGGTGAGCACGGCCGGCTGCGGAGTCAGCCCGAGAATCATGAACCGTGTGAGAGCCTGTCGGTGCGCCTCAGCACCGTCTGAAGGCAGAGATCCACAGCCAGGGTGTTCCCGACAGGAGGGGGCGTGGTGTGTGTGTGTGTGTGTGTGTGTGTGTGTGTGAATGAGAGAGCCAGAGAGAAAGAGAGACAGAGAAATGGCTCTTTTCTGACAATGCGACATTCATTCTTTTTCTTCTTATTGTCCGTATAAATTAAACTTTAAAGGGCAAGTCGGTTCATAAAGCGCACACTGCAGTGCAGATCTAGGCTGAGGGAAACTCCCACTTGTCACTGCTACATTATGTATTATGGATTTCCCTGCTGGCATCCTCTGGGAGTCTGTATTTCTGTGGTAATGGCCGCAGGAGATGCCTGCTGTAGAGTGACTGTTTATTTACTAGTCTCACGAAGGACTGGGAGGGTTGATTATCTTTGGATAAAACACACAAATCAATATTAACAAGGCACACAACTTGTTTATGTCTGTGTGCCGCACACCTTTTGGTAAACAGTGCAGGAGTCTGAAATAAAAAGGATTTCTGGTTACATATAAAATGTCAAACACAATCTGACTCATCCATCCACACACCAAGCAGCTGTATTTGTCTGTTTTTGTACAACACACTGAGCAATCAGCCGCAAAATGGAAGTGAACTCTTTAATATAGTAACTCGTTAAAAAAACAGAACACCTACTGGGATCATTTGAAGGGTTAGAGATATGACTGAATAATAATTTAATCAAATTAAAAATGTTGCAACAAATCTGAAAAAATTAACAAATGCTTTTTGCCAGTCTGTGAAGCTGGGGGTCAGACACCCACCTTTACCCACAGCCCAGCCTTCATTGCTAGGCTCAGCCTTAGAGATGGCGCCGAGTTGAGTCGCTGCTCATTTGGCTCAGAAGGAGCTGCTTGAGGTGGTTCCCTCTGGAGGTTTTTCAGATATTTGCCCAACCTGGAAGAAACTCTGGGTTAGATCTAGAACCGACTGGGAAGGTCATTTATCTCATCTGGCACTGGAACCCCTCGGAATCCTGCAGGAGGAACTGGAAAGTGTTGCTGAAGAAGGGCGTCAACAACATCCTGTTTACCCTGCTGCAAAAAGTGACCCAAGGTCAGATAAGAGGAAGATAATGGATGGATGCTTAGCCATCATACCATTAAGCAAATGAAAATAATGCAGTATGATTGTTTTACAAGTAGGCTACAGCAAAATCCTATATGTAAAAGTAAAAAATGATCAGTCTAATAATTATTCTAATCAATTAGATCATTTGGCTTTTGTGCAATCTTCTTTGTTTCTCCCCCAATACTTGTTCTTAAGTTTTATCAATGAACACCAAACAGTTTAACACACACACACACAAAACAAAGTTGTGTGTAGTCTTTTCATTCCCAGTAACAAAGGGTAACACTTGGCTCAGAAGCTTTGATCCAACTGTGTAAAATACACTTTCTGGCAGTTACAAGGAACTTCTCCAGAAGGCTTTAATGCGCTGTGGTTGGGGAGGGGAGGCTTAAGAGGAAAACGCCAGGATTTTAACATTTTATCTTTATTTTAAATATCTCATTATGTTCTTTGGAAATCATTGTCCAGAACTTGGAAATCAATTGATGCTTCCTCCCTATCAGAATGGCACTTAATGCACAGATGAGAGAGAGAGAGAGATTTGTCTTGTGCAAAACAACAGGAGTGATATGTAGTCCATAACAAATCTTATACTGAGTCTCTCTCAGTCTATTAAATGTAGAGATAGGTTTGACCAGGGCTTCCTGCCAGTCATCCTTTATAAATGCTGTTTAAATCCATTTCACTTCATTTATGGGCAACATTTGGCAGCTTGTTTGCATCAGAGGATGTGAGTAGAGAGTGAAATGTGTAATGGTGTGTGGGATATTTTCAGCCCTTTGGACCGGAGCATCATTTAAACACCACAGCTTACCTGAGTGTTGTTGCTGACCATGTTTATCCCCCCAAAAAAGAATAGTAATATAATAAGTATAGTCATTTTTCTAACATATTTGATGAATCTTAGTCATCCTAAAGGTTTCACAAATGTTTTCTCCTCTTGTGTTTCTCAGTATAAAACGCTAAAACGCTTTTGTAATGTCTGAACTGAGCCACTGAGAGGCGATACAGAGAAAACAGAGTCCCGCTTCAGGCTGCGGGTCCAGCTCTTCTCTTCGCTCGTCATCCGCGAACAAGAGGAAGTGAACAGGAACAATAACAGCCGACACACCGGAGACCACAAAGAGGGCAGGCAGCAGTGTTATCTGTGACGGCAGCGATGGAGGAGTATAACTCTGGAGAGGAGGTACGGCTTTCTTTATGAGCGAAGTTCATCCAAAGGTCCGCAGCCAGCAGTAAACTTACAGCTAAATTAGCTAGCTGCTAGCTTAGCCTGTTAGCTAGGTGTGGTCCTGTTATCAGATTTATTTAAGGCGATAACATTTGTTTTAATTTAACCCAGCCTCAAATACAATGAAGGGAAAATGTGATCATGCAGTTAATCATCTGATATTAATATTAATAACAAATAATACAGCTTTCTCTATCCTCCTGATGCAAACATCCTTCATTGTGGTGCACTGACATTGCTTTCCAGGTCACAGGGATAGGAGACGAGGAGGCACAAATTGGAGAAATGAGAAAAGCCTTCAGGGGTGTCCAACTCCAGGCCTCAAGGGCCGGTGTCCTGCAGGTGTTAGATTTGTCCTTGATCCAACACAGCTGATTTAAATGACTAAATTTCCTCCTTAACATGTCTCGAAATTCTTTAGTGGCTGGTAATGAATAAATCGTTGATATCTAAAACCTGCAGGACACTGGTCTTTGAGGCCTGGAGTTGGACACTTCTGTGGTTTGGTCTCAAATCTCCATTATACAAAGCAATAAATCCTCTGCCACACAAACAGGAAGCGCAGTAGGACAAGAACTTCCTGCTCTCATTAAAAATAAAATAAAATGGTTATTAGTTACTTGCAGAGGTGAGGGCAAGCTGACTCATTTAGTAATACTTAGTTTAACTGTGATTTGATTCAAAAATGTAATTAATGCAACTTTAATTTCAAAGCAGAATGTCGACCTTAATGAGAGTTCAGTGGTGCGTTTATGGGCACGTTATTTTAGAGAAAATACACACGCATATAAAATTACCGAAGCGTGCATTTAAAAACAAAACAAAACAAATGAAACATGGACTTGGATTTCTATGTGATTTATTTAGGATGATTTCCAGTTCAGATTATTTTTACTCAGATTAAAATGAAGTCTTTAACTTTTTCTTTTTAAACCAGCCGCCTATGACATCACCAAGTTTAATCAAAATGTACTTTTTGAAGTTTTCGCCAGTGAATTGTCAGAAAACAAATAAAACATCCAGGATACAAATGCACGTCTCTGTCCCTCTGTGTCATAGGAGTTCATTTGTGCAGTTTTGCAGTTGAAACTATGACGTATCCTATGATATTGGTGTCAAAGTTGCCTGTAAAACAGATTTTGGTTTGAAATTCTCACTTGTCGTTTTTAATCTCGTGTACTGGGAAAAATATGATGAATTAAAAAGGGCCAAATTTCAGCCTGCCCTGTGTACTTCAAGGACCTGTAATGAGGACTATTTTTGTAGCATGAACATCAGATTTCGCGTCACTTGATTAAATATACGAAAATGACCGCACACAAAATCTGTTGATGTTGAGGGATTCAGGTGGAGGCAGTGATTGAACATTCATGGAATAACCCGGAGCCTCTTTGTGGTTCTTTTAAAACTGATCCTGCAGGTCGGCTTTAATCCCGATGAGATCAGTGTCTCGGTAAAAGAGGTATGTTCTCTAATCTTTGGAAACATTCATAATAAACAGTATTTTAAATGCAATCAGATGGATGGATGACTTCCCGTTTACTGATTTCATCTCAGTGCGTTGAAGGCGTCATCGGTGGAACAGATTATAACCAGAGTAAAGTCAACCAGTGGACGGCCAGTATAGTGGAGCATTCACTCACTCACCTGGTGAAACAAGGGCGGGCGTTCAAATACATAGGTGAGCAAGTCCCTGTGTTCGATAACGTGAGCTTCCAGGACATCAAGCTTATTTGTAGCGTTTGTGTGTGAGGGTAAGCATGTGTTTGTTGTAAAGCCGCTCTCTGATCTGTCCCAGTGAACTGTACGATCATGCAGAAGAGCGGCGCTGGGCTCCACACAGCCAACTCCTGCTACTGGGACACAGCCACTGATGGTGAGACACTCAAAAAAACAAACAAAGATTATTTCAAAATCATTTAAATCCAATATTTTTAATTGGAAGTGGCACAAATGATAACACATTAGAGTGATGTGCCACTTTTTCTCCTCCACATCCAAGAGGAGAAAATAATCAGTTTTATCTAGTGATTTTATTTATTTTTTTACTGATTTAAAACAAACAAAAAATAACCACAACAGTCAAAATACAGAGGTACTCAATCACCCACAGCATAAAATAGAGGAATGATCTTATAATAAAAATATAAGTAGATGGCCGGACCAGCATAGACCTGCCTGCAAGCAGATGAAATCATAATGAAACCTAAACGCGTTCTTGTAATTATTAATCCCATGGAGGAAATTAAAACTCCAAAAATATTTTCAGCACATGGAGCAACTTAACTGTTTGATCTACACTCTGGACGTCGTCACCAGTTACTGGACTTCTAATTTTTTCAGACTTTCATTAAAACTGAAACGTCCCTGTCGACAGGGAGCGCTCCTAAAGAAGTTTCTGGGACTGCTTCACCCACGACCAAGGTTCATGGAGAAGAGGATAAGTTAAAGGCTCAGTTTCCCACACATGGATTAAGCCTAATCTTAGAAAACTTTGATTATGATTGCCATTGAAAGAAGTTTTTAGTCAAGGACTAGGCTTAAATAGACTGGAGAGACTGATCTTTTATTCTTTTCTCTATGTAGCTTAGAAGTTGGTGAAGTTGTGCCAGAAACCTCCTTTCTGTTTTTTGTTTTCAAATGTTAGAATAAATCACATTTTCTTGCTATAATGCAGAATCTCCATTTAACCTTACATACACAGAAGCTGGAGAACCCACACAGGCTCAGAAAGCGCCCAGAGAGGGGGTGAATTCAAACCCAGGACCTCCTTGCTATAAGGCAACAGTGCTAACCACCACACCACTGTCCTGCCAATTTGGAGCTATAATTGTGGAAATAACAATAATAATAGTTAATATCCGTGTTTGCATTTTACATATGACACTGATGTTACATTTTGGATTAAACCGGGTTAATTAATTTATGAGAGGTGGGTTGTAACACCCCCCAACACTCAGACCAGATTTGCCTCCCTTATGTTGATGCATGGTGCCATGGTTGTTGGTCAGTTTTTTTTTTTAATCTATTGAATAACTTGCCCACAAAACTGGTTTATAAATGGAATCATAAAAACATGTATTTCATGTATGATTTGGAGTAATTTCCTCTGCTTGTCTGTGGGTTTTCAGGGAGCTGTACTGTCAGGTGGGAGAACCGCACCATGTACTGTGTGGTCAGTGTGTTTGCTGTAGCTGTGGCGCTGTGACAGCCCTGCGCCCACCTCTCCATCTTCGAACACTGTCATGTCTCAAACTTTGCTTGAATGACACTGAAGATCCTCTGATTATATACCCTCTGATAGACGCTGACCTACAAGTATCTATTTCTCCCTGCAGGCAGGAACAACAGTTTTGGTTTGTGAGTTGGCAGCCTGTGAGTACGTGCAGGTCTGACAGTGACAAAATGTTGTTTGGTCTGGACTGGAGTCATGATCTGCAAACTGTTTGGAAAGTACTTTTCAAACATGCTCAGGTGTTTTCTTTGGCCCAGAAGTACCACATGTTGACTGTATTTTTTTTCCTGTTGTGTAAAAACAGATGACTGCTCTTTGTGTGCAGCAGGAAGTTTACATTTGTGTTTTTGACTGAAATATCTGAACATTCATTGGATTGTTTCTTATTAAATTTAGCACTGATATTCATCCCTCAGGAAAAACTATTAATTTTTAATTTTAATTGATGACATTCCTTCAGTCTCAACTGTGCTTTGTGCTGCTAATTAGAAAATGTTAGCATGTTTGCAACTTTGTCTCCTTCACTATGTTCCCTTAATAGAAACTGAACTACGACTATAAGAAGCTTTGTATGTTAGAGAAGCTCTGTTTAAGTAATCACTACAGTATACTGTGTTTCTACTAGTCTATATTAATATTTTAATAAGTTATTGAAATGTTTAGACAAAACAACAGTGTTTTTCCTGTGATGCATTTAATGGTCAGTCCCTGTAACCAGGATTTTTTTTTCCTTTTCTTTTCTTTTTTTTTTTTTTTAAGATCTTCTGTATTACTGTTGAGTTCAAGACTGTTTTTGTTGAATTTTGTCCAATAAAGTCTTTAAAGATGTTCCACAGTGTGTTTTCGTGAGCACTGATAAAGAAGCTGAAGGCCAACACCTTTGGATGAGAGGATGGATTTAACCAGTGTTGGAGTAAAGCGTACACTCTAGTTTCTGGTCTCTTCATAGCACCACATTTGCTTAAACTTGCCTTCAACTCAGTGTAGCATATTTTTGTATACCACTTGGAGCATTGTGTATGCATTTCTGGCACTGCTCTGGAGTGATTCAGAGCGTACCTGGCTCAGAGAACTTTTCATATTAGTCATGTGGGGTTCCACAGGCCTCAATACTTGGGCCTCTGCTATTGGGAAGGATGACTGCTTCATTCAAATTTGAATTGAGTGTCTTGAGAAACTAAAAGCTTGGATAGCTCTAAATCTTAAGCCTAAGTCCTTAATTTTAAGAGGTGATTGTTTTTGTTTCTGATGTCACCGGTGGGACTTACCCTATGGCACAGTATGGATAACCTACTGTCACAAACTTTTGTTTTAGGATGGACAGCGGCTTTAGACCGGATGGTCAGATCAGTGCAGTGGTGAAATCCAGCTTCTTTCAGGTGAGACAGTTGGTGAAGATTAAAAAAAAACATTGTTGAAATCTAATTTTAAAACCATAATCCACATCTTTACCATGGGATTACTGTAATTCTTTGTATGTTGGTGTTAGCCAGTCCTCCCTGTCTCATCTTCAGCTGGTGCACAATGCTGCCACACACTTTTTAACTGAAACACAAGTTATTCTCAACATTTACGTCAAATTTATTTTTATTTCTGATTAAATATCCTGATTTTCTCTGTGTCCACCTCCACCCCACTGCAAAGTCTTTTATAAAGGGTGTGCCAATGCACCTTTGCTAAAGTAGATAATTAAGTAAACAGTGGGCGCCTTTAATTTGCATTTAGAGCATCCCACTAGCCACACAGATCCCTCCCAGGTCACTTCAGTAAGTCAGGATAGAGCAAAATTCACTAGTCATCTGCAAACGAGGATTTGCTAAAACAGGCAGTTTCACTGATCAACCACTAGAGGTCAGCACAGATTCACATTGCGTGACAGATCAAAATAATGCAAGACAATATTCACATATAAATATAAATTTAATTTCTTTTTTTTTAAAGTACGACTTCATATTTTCAGTGCCTCCTTTTGTGTCTCTATATGTTTGATGTGTATATTAATTTTTTTTGGCTTAAACAGTGCTTTTCTTATTTGTACAAACATAAGAAGCATTCATGTGATTCCCGAGGTCATCATCTCTCTGCAGACACGTTGCAAAAAGTAGTTAGTGCAAAAACAACCACAATCACATTCTCTCTTTCTCTTGCTTTCTTAGTACATTAAAGGTTGAAATAAGAATAAATACTTTTAACAGTTCAAAACACAGACTCTTTTTCAGTTAGATACAGTAAATGTTTCGCGTGCACTCAGTGTAAATTTTCCAACTAAAGAGACGGACAGACAGAAACACAGTTGACAGACATAATAGGCAAAAATAAGAAAAGGAAAATGCAAATACATCCAAACAAAGCACATCACTACAGCTGCTGCTGCTCAAAAAATGAACCAAACCACCAAAGTCCTTTCTTTTTTTGTGTAAACGTGCAAAAGTCATTGGGAATGTCCGTGCTTTACAGTAACAGTATGTCTGGCGATGGAACAGGCTCTTTTACAACGTGTGGCGATTAACATCTCATCATCAAACACGAGCACATCACGAAAGCAGCGCGTATTAATCTTAAAGCTCTTATTAAGGAGTACAAAAGCATAATTGTGGCCAAAAAAACCGGCTCTCCCCCTCCTCTGCAGAGTAACCAGTTACACCTCGTCTGAGGCTCCACACATGCACGCCTCCATGCCAAAGAGACACTAAATACAATCACTTCAAATGCATTGGCTCCTTGTGATCAGTAAATGCAGCATATACGTGGACACGGTCTCCGAACCTAAAGAAGAGAGTGAGGTGATGGTGCCTGTGGGTTTTTTCTTGGTTTTAAAGGCTGCAGGATGAATTGTTGGCATGTAGTCTGATAAGACAGGCTGCGCGTTTACAGCAAGGATAGCTCTCACGTTAAGGACACATTTGCTTCATGTAGAATTGCAATGGATGTATGAGGGATCCATGTGGCACTTAAAAAGATTAAAGAAGGTTAGATAATGTCCTCTTAATGGCACGTAAGAATAATTCTGATGCGTTAAACGGTGCAGGGTACACCGTGTCTAATGTCGCCATTTATTCCACCTCCTATGTTGCTGTCCATTTCGTTCGGCGTGTCGAAGGTGGTGTCATTGAGCATGTCATACGTCGTGTCGTTAGGCATGTCGTCTGTGCTGTCGCTGGCTGTGTCGTGGGGCCGCTGTGTGGCTGGCTCTTTTGGCGCAGATGGGGTCGGGGCCTCCTTCACCATGGGCCGGTTCTGTGGAGAGCCAGAGCTGCACATCAGGCAGAGAAGTGAGGAGCAATCCCAAAGGCCCTGGGTCATGCTGGAGGAGAAGAGCCTCCGACATGGGTGGCAGAATTGGTAGAAGACCAGCATGAAAAAGATGGCGATGGCGTAGGCTACCAGCAGCTGCAGCACCAGCAGCGGGGCACAGATGAACTTGTAGATGTCTGTTTTATAGATGTACCAGAGCAAGAGCAGTGAGGCATTTTCCACAAAACGCAACATGTAGTACACGGCCATGCGATACCAGTTCTGGGACTTGTTGATGAGGTCTGGGTCACTGAGTTTCACCTGCACGGCAGACCAGCAGAACATGTTGATGCCAGCATAGAGGAACGTGAGCATGCAAAGCACGATGGTGGTTCCCACTCTGGTCAGAGTTTTTTCTATATTCTCAGGGAAAGGGGAGTGGCTCTGCCAGAACAGGATCCAGGGGTAGAGGAAGAAAACGAGGAAGTTCAGCAGAACCACGGGCAGGATCCAAAGCTGGAGCACCGAACTGAACAGGACCAAAACCACAACGCGAGTGGCGATCTCAAAGCTTCGCCACAGGAATATGCAAACATAAGCCATAGGCCGGACGTCCACTTCATAGTCATCATATTTGATCTTGATGGCCAATATGTTGCAGCGCAGGGCTCCATACACAATGGACAGGAGGGAGATCACCATCAGTGTGCCTGACATGCAGATAGAGACAGAGTCATTTTTTTTAAAAAGTTGGAAAAAATAAAACAAACAAATCTGCCTATAAATCAGTGAAAGCACGTCTCCAGTTTAGGATACTTTGCAGCTCATTCCATGTAAACACTGCTTCGTTCCTGAAAAACTCTTCTACCAAGGTGAGTGTGTACATGAAGTACTGCGTTGCCAGATTTCTGAGAGAAAAAATATGATAATAGAGCTTTAAACTCACCATCTACTTTGTAAGGTACATCTGCTTAACTGGTAATTAAGATAAATATCTCAATCAATCAATCAATCAATCAATCAAAGCTTTATTCGTCACATGCAGGTTGCCCTGCAGTGAAATGGGACACACCCCCCCCCCCCCCGACCTTACACATACACATATAGCACAAACATTACATGGGGATACAGGTCGGAGATTGGTAGAATCACAGAAAAACACTGAAATGTACACTACAATGGGAAAGTACAAGAGGAAAAAAAGAGACCCCAACTCATGCTGTGCTTCCATGGTAGGACAGCATGAGAACAGGAAACAAAAAAACTCCTCTGCACAAAAAAGCACATAAATGTCCACAGCACAACATTGTGAAGACATGACAAGCCACAGGGGTGGGTGGGGGGTGAGGAGTAATCCGAAGCGAACACAGCAGCCGCCCTGCACAGCGCTACCATTCCAGCGCGGCACACAGACCCGCCGTGTTCCCTCGCAGGAAACAAGCATCGAAGGCGTTGGAAAGGGAGGGGGGATGAGTGCCTATCAGTGTAAGTCTAAGTGTATGTGTGCGCGTGTCCATAGTTCAGCGGTCGCATGCAGCAACTCAATTTAGGCATTCGTACACGATCAAAGCAACCTGCTGAAGTTAAACTAAGCATCAGAATGGAGAAGAAGGATGTTTGCGTTCGTTTTTCAGAAACTGCTAATCTACTGGGATTTTCTAACAACTGTCTCCAGGGTTTACAGAGAATGAAAACAAGAAAATATCCACTGATGACTATGAAAGCTGTCACACAGTGTTATCACTGCAGTGACGTTGGAGCACTGACAGAACGTCTCACTCAAGGACAGATATGACAGGCCACTGCAGACTCATTTCACAGCTGGAAGAAAACAGACGTCCTGTGCATATAAAAGAAGCTTGGTATGAGTTTAAATTTCTGCTGTCAAAATTACTATGTTTTCTGTAATATTCGAGAACAGTAATAAGGCTGACATTTTTAGTTTACACTCGCAAGAAAATAAAGATGGGATCTTAAATTGGCAGTATGAGTATAAATGACTATAGCAATATGGGACCATTATTTTAGGACAGATTTAAAATATGTAATTTAAGATTTTCATGTTTGGGCTATGACACAAAATAAGACTGAGATATTTATAAAATCTTTTATTTTGACCCAATTCAAAGACCAGATGTCCTAGTTTGACTGTTTGAACCCTTTACTCGATTTCTCCCAGGAATACTCAGGAATAGACCTGCTCACCCCCCCCACTCCACATACACAGAAACACACACAGCCTGGCTCCCTGTTGGCAAACAGAATCACCATTTTCCATCTTTAGTATCAGAGAGGCGGTTACATAACACCACTTTGACTCATGAAAACATCCATTCTCTCATTTCCAATATCGCACTTAGCTGATCAGCCCACATTGTAGAGGACCTGTGACGGACTCTTAGCAGAGCCGGATGGGTGGACGATCCATAAAACTGTCCGGTCCCACACAAACACACGCTTACATCATACGTGCTCCCCTCACCTCTTCCGATGGACACCCCTTGTTGCAGGACGCAGATGTAGAGCTGCAGCGTGAGCTGGGGGGCTGATCCCAGGAAGGCCTGAATGACAGAGGTGCGGGCAAAGGCCGCTCGGTGCGTAAACAGTTTCCCCTCTGCCTGCCCAACCTGCCGCTCCACCTCCTCTGCCTGACCCCTCCGGGGCATCTGCTTCTTTCTCGTGATGCTGACATAAGGCTCCTCCACGCGGCCCACGCTGCCGTAGATGCAGAAGGCCTCCAGACACCTGAAACAGGAGAGGAGATGAGCGTGGATTTTATCCACCTGATGAAAGTTGGATATATTGTACTGTCTCATTAACAACACACTAATCTAATAATTCAGCACAGTGTTGTAAAGGTAGATCTCTTTATTTAATTTAGAAACACTGACCAGCATAAGGCAAATGAACTGTGCTTATTTTTTAATGGCCATAACAGCTCTTTAAGGAAAGGACTCATTTTCCTTCTAAGGCCGATTTAGTCCATTTCTCTGCTTGCTGATTATGTAGTCTTGTGAGTTTATGTGAGGTTGTACTTTACAGGAAAAATGCTATTATTCAGAGCTTAAATTTGATGTAACATAAAGTTTATTACTGTTTATAATAAGTATAGCTTAAGAATACATATAGCTTATTCTGCGTATTAATTCAATGCTTGTTGCTCAAAATTATGAGCAGCTACAGAAGCCCAAAGAGCCAGGGGTAATTTTCATATGATCCTCATTTGGCTATCCATTATCTGTGTCAAATGAGGCCTCAATGACAGGACAGAGTCATGTATTGGCAAGTGCGACTGTAAAAACACTGAGGTGCATAGAGCGGGCAAAGCGCCAAAGGTTGAGGCAGCGTTGTCCTTGTCAAGCAGCGCTGATGCACAGCCGGTAAACAGCAAGTCGCAAGGATTTAGCCACAGGAGTGCTCAGGGACACACCGTTTATCAGCATGACTTACACTGAACAGACATGCTTAGTGAACGTGTCACTGAGTTAGTAAAAATAAACGACGTCATTCAAGGGTGAATATCAGTCTCGCGCTCTGTCTCTGCAGAGCAAAGCATGTTGTCGGGAATACCTGAACACCTGCAATCCCATGTAACTATTCGACTATTGGTGATGCAAAATCCTGCAGATGTTTTCATTAAACAACAGAATTGTGAAAAAAATGTGATCACAGCGCCAGATGGCTCGATTTCACTATTTTTAAAACTGCAACTCTCCTGGGATTTTCACCGCAGATGTCTCTAGAGTTTACTCAGAGACATCTGAGTAAAAAACAACCAAAAAACCCATCGTGTCAGCAGCAGTGCTGCAGACGGTGATGCCAAAACGGTCGGGCTGGATGGAGATAAGAAAAAGGTTACGGTGACTTAGATAACCACTCTTAACTGCTGAGCAGAACAGCATCTTGCAGTGAAAAATGAGTCCGATCCTGAGACTGAAGCTGAAGATGTCAGCTGAATACAAAAAAGCTGTGGCTTTTCTGTTGGGGGAGGGGTGGTGTTGTCTTGTCATCTTGGCACACTTTGGGCTCATTAATATAAATTAGCAATTGTTTCAATGCCACAGCCTATTTTAGTGTTATTACTGGACATGTGCAGCCCTTTAGAGTTCAGCATGTTTTTATGGCTGCTCCCAGCCTGTCACAGAGCAAAAGCAACCTGGATTCATTATGAACATCATGATGAGTTTAGTAAAATGTCTGTCAAGCTACCAGATCTGAATCCTGTAGAACAGCTTAAAGACGTCGTAGAACAGGATCCTTTAGCTGACAAAACTCATGAACTTATGTAACAGGATCATGTAAACAGCTGTTTACAACACTACAGGTCATATGATGAACTGCTGGCAGAATGATAGTCATATGCTTCAGTCACTCGTGTGTATTTGAAATCAGCATTTGCTCTCTTTTACCACAGTCTTTGGTCTCCACCAGCTCGCGAGGAAAACATCTGCTTTGGATTCATATTACAAGTGACCCAGTTCACTTGGTTATTTCACGTTTCTTGCTACGAAATATAGCAGTTATAACCACTATTTTTATATCCCCGATGACAGGTTGGGACACGTCACTTTATAAAGACTTCTGATGCACATCCAGTCATTTTGCTCTACAAGCAGGCCTGAAATACCACAGAAACTGCTCACTTCACAAAAGAAAAAAACAAGATTTCTCCAAATAAGCTTTCAAGAGTTAAAAGGTCATTTCACTCCCAGATCAGCTCTGCGTATTTGTCCCTTTAGCCTATGAGGCCTCTGTTCCCATTCATCTAGCAACATTTAGATTTTTGACCTGTAACATTACTGCAGAGTCACGAGTATTTAAAAAAAATGTTATTGGAGGTTTAAATACATCTTAAGGATAATTTGTTTAATAATTTTGCATACGCCCATTTAAAAATCCCACATCTATGCAATTTTTTGAAGCTTTTGCACTTGTTTAAGTTGTACATGAGCTTTAAATTATTTCGAGTTGCAGAAAAGGCGGAAGTAGACTTCTGTTATTTTGACAAACTACTCTTCAGCAACACTTTAGTGTTAAATAGATTAAAGAGCACTTCTCTTTAGGGCGACAACAGAAGAAATGATTACACCCAACGCAGACTTGTGAGAGATTTAAATACTTTCTCTGATGGTGACACACATCAAAATATCAGAGGTGTTGTTTTGGGAAGTCAAGAGGAGGAAGTGCTGCTGTGCTGTCTGCAGCAGAGAGAGAGAGACATTCCCCGGTCTGCTGTCAGAGATAAGGAGAAGGAGCCAGCAGTGACATGTGCTATTCTTAGATCTGGTCTTCACCGAGGAAGGATGTAGAGGTCTGAACAGTAATCATTTGAATGCAGTCGGGAGGGTAGGGAGGCTGTGCTGCTCAGTACGACTCTATTCACGAGCTGAATCATGAGGAGGCATAATTACCGTATGTGTGGCTGCAAATACTGGTTGTTTAGATTGTCAGGATTGCCTGTCACAGTTGTTATTAATATGGTCTATTAATTTTAGAAAATAGCAAAAGCTTGAATTGAATGAGGAAGATTAGAAAAACACCCATGAGTTTAATCAACTGCTCAAATAACCGATCTTAAAAAATAATTACTTGTTAAATCAGCTTGTTTTGTCCGACATGATACATTTTCACAGTTGAGAAACCAGTTGTGCATTTTAGCTCAGAAAGGACTTAAAGAGTGAGTGATAAAAACAGATGTGATACTATGAGCATGTGGAGTTGCACTTCCATAGTCGTCATCATCATTCATGGCATGAGTCTGACCTTTAGGTCAAATGAAAGATAGGATTTCCCTCTGAAGCCTTTCTAGGTTTAAGTTACAAAAACAAAAGTCTATTTCGATTTTAATAATGGAAACACCTTTAATGCTTAGTCTTTACCACTGCAGATCAGTCGCTGGGTTCTATTGTTTACTTCCCTTTGGGCAACTACTAAAATGATTTGCGTTTGTGATGAAACTGCTGATCAGTTCCCAAATGACTAATCCAAAATTTCTGGTTTATCGAACATAGGAAAAAGAGGAGAAACGTACCAACCCATAACATAACCAACTTTGAACTAAGACAAGAGCAAGTCTTCACATTTCATCACTGAATCACACACATAGTCTGTAAATCACTATTCTGTCCACCTGGAAATGAATTAATCAACCAACTGCAAACCATGAGTGGGCTTTAATGAGTTTACCAGAGTCAGATTTCCTGCTGTTTGTATGTTTGATAGCAGTTTCATCTCTGTGTGTACAGCAGGGATGCTTTCTATGTACAGGATTGGGCTCAGGCTTATACAAAGAGGAAGACCGGGCCTATTATGATTTAAAGGTTTCTCCGTGAGTGTGGAGCGACTCCAGTTAGGCTTCATAACGATGATTTAATGTCCTTTCAGTCAGAACAGTCATGAATAAATCAGCTTTGCCCGAACGATCATGGCTGAAGGTGATCAAACTGGTAGAAGACCTTATTGTACTGTAAGTGCTTTGGCTCAGCAGCCTGCCAGCTGTGTATATATGTAACATATATCGATCAACAGTGGCAACATTGATCAGCCTTTTGCTTCCGAGCTGAACAACACGGACATACAGCACATCATGCGCCAGTATGTATGGAGCCAACCAGACAAAAGGCGAGAGAAAATGAAAACAACAGCATGTGCGCAATGCATTCATCGCACCATCTGTAAGCAGCTTATGCGCTGGCAGGCCTGGCATGTTTTTAAGAGGAAAAAAAACATCCGTGGGCACGACACCTGTGGGAGGTAAGAGACATGCCCTCGGCAGAACACAGTGGACACTGTGGATACAATGGGATCCAAGCTCCTGTTTGACAAACGGAGGTAAACATGTCAGCACTGACCTGACGATGGGACCGAGCTGCAAGATGTGCAACAGCAGAATGAGCGGTCTGTCTCTGCTCAGGTCCCGGTGGATGAAGGTGAGGGTGAGCTGCACGAGCACGGACGGTACGAGCGTGAAGAGGAGCGTGAGCCCCTGCCAGATCTGGTCTCCGGCGGAGCGGTACGTGGAGCTGAGGTACAGCGCTGCCGTGGTCTCGGCCGTGAACAGAGACACCGACACAAAGATGGAACTGGGGAATCGCATCCTCACTCACTCCGCCATTTGGGGAATGCGGCGCGCTGCTTCGCTCAGAGTCTGCACGTCCATAACGAAACCACCGAGTCGTCGGTTGGAGTGTTGGAGGAACGCCGCCGCAGGAGCAGCAGCTTGTCTGCGATATGTGAGGCAGGCGGGACAGGTTCACAGCCAAGTGTTGTCCCGGGGAGAGACTGCTGGGGGCGCAAGAAGCGCTGCGCTCTCCAGTGCGCACTGAAGCGCCAGTCAACGAGACGATAACGCCCCGAAGACTGATGTTATAATGGTGGTGCAAACATCTGCAGGGCCATGAGGCTAAGAGTTTCAATTGCAATTCACTAACCAGCTTACTCATTTTTTGGACAATTTCACAGGCCTACTAATCTATCCAGCATGGAGCCAGAAAGCCCAAATACTAATGTCACGTAAAATTAAACAAAAAACAAACAAATAAACAACAACCATGAGCTATGACTAGTCTGTAAGGAAGGAAAAGCTTACAATTCAAACGTGACACAGGAAACTGTCTCTACGTAACACAGTCGCAAAGCTGCTTTGACGCCCCCAAATCATAATGTTCCTCTGCTGCAGTGAAGTTGTGACAGAGGCTAAAAACATTTGAAACTGTACGAGCACACACACTACTGTAACTGTATATGAGAAAAATAAGGAACACATAAGTCAGCTTTAAATAAACCTGACACTGTACACATTCTCGGTGTCTCCTGTCACCAGCAAGCTGGTCCAAATTTTTTGAAAGGGTTTCATTCAGACAGCGCTGACCTAAAGAACCTGCTGATTAGTCGTGGAAACGACACAGGTGGGACACCACCTCCGCGCAGGAAACACACTAACTCAGGCTGGAAAATCCCCAGACACTTCCACGGACCATGACAGTTTCAGTGAATCAATGTTCTGATGGCTGCTTACAGCAGTAGCGCACCATGTTGCACAGTTTAAATTATCTCACACTAGTTTCTTGAACGGGACAGTTCACTGCACTCAAATGGCCTCCACAGTCCTTTGGCATGTGTTGCAATGTGAGAATCACATTATGGATGTGCAGCTGACAAATCTGCAGAAAGTGTGCGATATTATCATGTCAATATGGACCATAATCTCCGAGGACTGTTTTCAACATCTTGTTGGATCTGAAGTCAAAATAGGGTCCAATATTAGCAAGGTGTACCTAATAAAGTGGCCAGAGAGTGTACATGTATGTGGGATATGACCAAGATGAGACCTATGTTGTTTTTGGCACTTACAGCTCAGTTAAAGTCCTGGCAGGAACAGGTGTGACTTGACATCTGGCCCATGTAAGGTGAAAATGTGCTTGCACTGAGGCAGCTGAGCTCACCCACATAACAGCTGTGGCCCACTACATGTGTGGGCCGCAGCTGGACCAAATACTCACCTCTAAATAGCCTGTAGTGCTGGAGTTTAATACTGATGAGAAAGGTTCAGACATTTTATTGAGACTCTGTTCTAGACGACATTAAGAGCCTCTAACCCACGTTAAGTATTAATATCTTCACATTGTCTTCAACACTCCTATAATGGATTAAAATAAAGGTAAAATATAAAATAAAAGATGTAATAGTGTAGTTTTTATCTGCTCAGAATACGCAGCTTCCATTAAATTACAAATGTTTATAGGCTGCAACAAAGCGAAGCGTCCTTCTCCTCTTATGCTCTAAAAGCCAACTGTTCAGTGCCTCTACCAATATCAGGGACTAAGCAGCCATTAACATACAGGCACAAGTGTAATGATTTCCAAAATATGGGTTTTATTTTACCCCACAAACAACAAAAATAATGTCAGATATACACAATCACATAAATAAGCCATTTTAAGAAATAAATGGGCACTGAGAGGTTCAGCTAAATACAACGGCACTAAAAAATAATGGCTAACAAAATTAAATCAGCTGAATGTATATATTAACTGAGTAAACAATTTTAAATGCAAAAGGAGAAACAACAGGAACAAAAACTACATTTAATTTTGTAAAAAACAAAACAAAAACCTGTTACCCCCCCATGTGGTCATAAAAGATGGTTAAGTCCATTTGTTTCACCTTTGGACTTAAACTAGCTCCATCTTCAACCTCCACTTTTGCTCTAACCTTAAAGACTGCAGCAGGAGCCAGGTTGATAAAAGAACCCCCCAAAACTGAAATATAATTAGTGCAACCTATACATACTTGCTATAAAATACTGTTAAAATGTTGTAAAACAAGTGTGTACAGCATCATTTATTTATCTATATGAACCTCACTGACAGCTGTTGTGCGGTTGTGGACCAGCACATCCAAGCTCGATGGTTCCAGCGCTGAAAAGCATAAAAATACATTTGAAAAAGTGTAATATTTTTCTATTGCAAGGACTGATCCACTCACAAGGAGATTTTTTTTCTCTGTCACATTGTTCATAAAGCTGCATTGAAAAAGCTGATAAAATATTACAGCAATTAAAAGTCATCAGTTTTTATGCAGTCTCCAATAACAGATCCTCATCAATCACCAGTGGACGCTTCGGTTCTGTGTTTTCATGTATTGAGTGTCTTTTCCTGCAAGGCCTTTCCCTTGAATAAAACACCAGTCATCTCTATTATTTTGTCATCTGGACACTTTATTGGTATCAATAATCCAGTAGCAGGTATTGTTTTAAACAGCTTGGATTGCAAATGAAAAACAGCAGCACACATGTACGGCTTGTAAATGTTTCACAACTGGCTCAGTTAAAGTTGGGAAACTGCTTTGGTTTGCTGTTATTCGCAGGCAGTTTTTTTTAATCAACATGAGCCACATGTTCATATAAGCTTCCCAAAGCATCTTCAGTTTCCTGTATTCTCTGCCTTCTTATTCTCTGAGAGAAGTGATATCATATCTGAAAGCTAGACATTTGTTTGTAAAGCCTCATTTGCGCATTTAGCTCAAGAAATTCACCACAGAAAGAGTCGCCTCAAGAAACGGACTGAGTTGGACGAAGAGTGAAATTCTCACATCGGCAGCACACTTTGTTCTTTTCTCCTCCGTCTCCATCACAAAAGTACAGACTAACTTATTGTTTATCTGTAGGGTAAAAGTTGAAACCAATCACAACATATTGATCACTTTGAAAGTACCCACACAGTAGCTAACAGTTTTGAAATATTAATAAACACAAATGGCTGTCACACTGGTACAAGGCATAACCTCAGCTTCAGCAGGTGAGAACAGCACAGCGGAAACAAAGTGTTACTTTTATGTCGATAAACAGTTGCATCCCTTCTGTACCTCCCCACCCAGCTTTGATGATCTTTATAGTTTGCGATTACGTAAAGACGTGAACTCAAAGGTCTGCGATATGTGACGCTGAGCTGGTGAACTGGTAGAAAAATTTTAAAGGCATTTATGTGACACTCGTTTTTCTGTTTGCAGCTTTTTTGTGTGTGTGACTGGGGTGTGATTGCCTTTTACTTTTATGTGTAAGTAGCTTGTGTGTTTCTGACCTGAGAGCAGCATCTTGGAAGAATATCTCAGTTTCTCATCTCTGTACTTTAGTGCTGGGCTCCTTTCTTAGAGTGACCCTGATAAAGCAGACGACAACACAGACGGAACAATCTGGGCGCTTTGGGTGATGTAAACAAGAAGTACAGCTTAGTGTTAGCGGAGTCAGTGAGTTAGTTGTGGCCGCGTTGTTTTTAGCCTACATTTGTTTACACCATTAAAAATATTGCACTGTACCCATGGATGCACTCACGACTATCACTGCATTACTTTTACGATACAGAAGCAAACTTGATGATTCCCAGACGAATCTGGAGTTACAAGAAGCATCTTTGTTTTTTGTTATTTGTCCCCAAGCAGATTTATTGATGTATACGCCCAACGGACATCTCATATAGACCTCCATCACTAGTGACAACAATGGACAATGTTTTTGTGAGTGCCATGCATCAGATAAAGCCTCAAAGCTCAACATTCAAACAGAAAAAAGACAATTTTTCTACAGCAACTTTCCTCTGTGTGATATTGATCTAAAGCCCAAACAAAAAACATTCATCCCTCCACTCTCGTTCTGATCACAATATCAATCCTGACTCTAAAGTTTCTATAAGTTGTTTAGCGATTTCACTGGGAAAGGGACGGGGTCTGTTCAGGTCAGTGAACAGCAGTAACCTTTCAGTCCATTCACACAAAGACACTGAACAGAGGGAACTCTGACTGGTCTGGCTGCAGGAGGTCGACCAGGAAACAAACGGTCCCCGACAGGCCTTCGAACAGACTGTAGATCCTGGTAACTGAGCGAGAGCCTGCCTTGAATTCCTCAGTGAAGAGGAACTCTGCAAACCTGTGTGGACAAAACAAGAATGGAGACACAATAAAACACAATGTGAAAGCAGCATGTCCAGAACTGAGCTATAACTTCTTGTAGAGATCAGGAGTGCACCTGAAGTTTCGGAACCTCCTTTTAAGACAATAAATTTACACAATGTGGATAAAAGCATTGGGCCACACCTCTTAATCTTTGATTTCAGGTGTTTTCAGTGCCACAGGTGTATAAAATCAAGCACTTAGCCACGCAGTACAACTTAAACAAACATTTGTAAAAGAGTAGGTTGTTTCAAAAGAGGTCATGACATTGAAGCATGGTGCTCTAACAGGATGTCATCATTGCAACAAGTCAGTCTGTGAAATTTCTTCCTACCAAGATATTCCACAATCAACTGTAAATGTTATTGCTGCTAAAAGGGCAAGCAGATCATGTAAAGTCACAGACCTGATATGCATATAGTGTAAAAGTCACATGGCAACGGCTGCTGTAGATGTAGATAATGCGTGTTTGTCACTGCTGCTAATGTAAAAACATGACCCACATGTATGAAGCTTTTGTGATGAAACAGTTTTTGTGATTCTTGTTATGCCCAATGTGTTTTTTTCAAACATTTAAGAGTTAGAAAAGATTGATGCCGCACTCGTTGTGTTATACATGTAGCAAAAGCCAGGAAGCCTAGCTTAGCATTAGCACTGCAAATAAACCAAAGCAGACAGCTTGGCTTTGATAAGGTAATATAATAAAGGTGAAATAATTCACATGCCAGGACCCCTAAAGCCCTTGAAATGTGTCCAAAAATCAAAGTGTAAAAATGACAGTTCACTGTTTAATGGCCAGGCTAGCTGGTTCCTCCCATGTAACTCTGTGCTACGTTATGCTAACTGTCTTCGGTCAGCTTCAAATAGACACGAAGACAGGACCATTGTGTCAATTTACTCATCTAATTCTTGACAAGCAAAAGTTCTCAAAATTTTAAGCATTTCCTTTAAATCACCAGCAATTTTACACACACCAGATAATGCTGAATACAGCCTGAATATTCCCACTATTTTGGTTTTACAAAGCCATTAATCACATCTATGTTACACTTCTTAATAGCAGACATGGTTGAAACCCTGGCATCATCTTCCTGGTAGAAACTGGATGCAGTAGACCTGTAGAAACCAAACTATAGATGGTTAGATGTTAATGTTACCAAACCCTGAATTACACACTGCTCTCACATAAGCTGCCTTGATGGTTTGAAGTACCTCAAACCAATGTCAGGTCAGCTGTCATTTTGAAACTATTTATTCAAACTTGATGTTGACAAAAAACAGTTATTCAATATCAAAATGTTTGCTGGGTTGTTGCAGCTCCCCAGAAAAGGAGGGCTTTCTTGCCTCTGAGCACGGTAGATGTATTTGGAGTTGCCTGTGAGCCGATAAAGCAGGAGGAAGACATATGCGCTGCCTGCAACTCCGTGACAAATCCCAGGACCTTTCTTCAGCAGACCTTTCTGCCATACGAGTTCTCCACTTCTAATGCATTTATCCAAGTACTGTGGCTTCTTATTGATCAGATAGGCTTTTGCGAAAAGGTACGCCACACCTGTAAGAGACAGGACAGTGTAGCAGTGGGGCTCTAAACCACGGGACAGGAACAGGATGATGGGCATTAACAGCTCTGAGCTTACCCGGGGCTCCGTGGCACCAGTGCACCAACTCATTCTCCCTTTCGATGATGGCTCCCAGCTCTGCAGGCCAGTTACAGTTTTGCTCCTGGTTCATGAGGAAATCAACACTCTGCCACACCAGATCCTTTTCAGCCCCACTGAGCATGTCTTGGTAGCTCAACAGCATCTGCAGCACAGATGAAAGGCCGTGGGCTGCGCCTGACAGAGGAGGGAGGGCGAGGTGTGTGGGGAGGGTCGCACATGCACAAACAAAATCAGGCATGCAGGAAAACACCATGCCAGGCACACAGACAGACACCACCCAGAGCACAAAAGCGCAAACGCTCACAGAGCACAACGGGAGGACTTGTTTTTGTTCCATTCTAATCCGGAGCTCACTGTACATATTTGACAGTTATAGGTGACATAAAGTCCTATTTTCCAGCACTGAGGAAATACATCAGCAGCCCGAACTTGATGCAAGAACAGGGAAGTGTCCGTCAGCTACATGACATCTGGCCCACAAATAGAATGCTTCAAAACTAGAGATCACTTCGTC
>NW_005187591.1:168398-171645 GCF_000239375.1 Pundamilia nyererei
TACAAGTATACGGACATGCTTGACGCTGGAAATAACAAGAGATAGAAGAGTAACCCTTTGTAGCCTTGCAACCATCCGATAAGATTATCTCCTGACAAGAACATCATAGCTGGATGATTCTAAACATTTTTAGATTCGCATCAAGTTTAACTGCTTTCCACATCCAATGACAATATTTCCAAACTCTCACATTATAGGTAACAACTACATAATACTCAAAATACGGTAGTAACTATGGTAACGTACAAATGTCTTGAGTCACTCATAATTTCTTTTTGTTTTGCTTCTAAAGAGCCAGACTTTGTCATTATCAAAATGGTCTTTAGTAGTAGTTTTCTAGGCTTTCTGAAGGTCTTTCAAAAGTTTGGGTTTCTTTTTTGGACATTGGCTGCTTTTTCACTCAAATTCAATCCAGTCTTTGTACCTGGACATTTTCAGAGGACTTGTTTTTTTAAATAAGCCACTAAATACTGACCTATGAATCATTCAAGCATAAAAAGACACAACACTGAAGTGTGATACCATCTGGAAAGCGGCAATGGCTGTGTGGGCTCATCTTGACAGAAAATGGAACAAAAGGGAACCAAGATCCATCCTGTAAGAAGCCCGGAGCACTATTCCTGAAAACTGCATAAAGAAAATAGAAGAAAGCTTTCCAGAGAGAGTTCAGGCTGTGCTGGAGAATAAAGGTGGTCATTGCAAATATTGACTTTCAAGTTTAACAGAATTGAACGGAATCTGTTTTTGCCTTTTAAACTGTATTTCCATGTATGTTTGCACATGTTTCAATAAATCACTGCAGCTGTTTCCCATATTAATCGATAAATATAAGGAAATGAGGGGTGGCTCAAGACTTTTGCACTGTTGCGCTTTTGTACTGAATATTCAGGTTTTCATATAATGTTTAAATGACCTGAAAGCAACGTGAAAAAACACTGTGAACATGACTAAATCAGTTACCGTAGGAAAGCATTTATCATAGGCCCATAGCTCCTGTCTCCAACCATCCACCACCCCAGACTCCACCAAAGAAATGTCTTCCTCCTGCACAGGCGTTGGATGTGAATCGTAAGTTACAGAATCATCAAACATGGATGTAATTCGTTGGGATCCTGGAGCGAGACTTCCTAAGTAATGCTAAACACATGCAACAAACCAAGACTCTCTGAGGCAGCCCAGCCCACCGCCCACCGCAAATCGATCAAGAAACTCCTCCAATAGCAAACCTCTCATGACAGGCAAACTGAGAACACATGCAGGATCTTCAGCATATATTTTCATCCAGGTATTTCTAATCTACAGATCTCTCAAAATATAACTGTTCCACTTCCTCGTCATCCTCAAAGATGTTGCTGTATCCATGCAAAAGTGGCCAGCAGGGCTATGCTTACTATGAACTCTGTTGATGTGAAAGTTACTTCAACCCTGAGGGGTCTCTTCCTCTGATGCCCATCAAGGAAAAGGACAGTTAGTTTTGCACACATGAACACACCAGTCCTGTGACAACAGAAGCTCCTGCTGTGGTCAGAGGACTGAAACTGTGAAAAATCCTGATATCTGTGCATTTACACTACCTTTATAACAAGGGCACTGAACGTTGCATGAAGCTGGTGGTTCTTACCGAGGTACTCTGTTCCATAGTACGAGTACATAAGGGGGAAAGGCTTTCTCTTCTTCCTGGCATACTGTTTTCCTGACTCGATGATGGCCTGGCAAATAGATTTGATTTGATCTTTGCTCAGAATCTGCAGAGCAAATGACACACTGCAGTTAACACAAATAAAACCTCAATTGGAAATACATTGTGCAGCGTTAAAATATTAAACATTTTAATGGTTGTGCACACCCACACTGCAAACTGACCTTTCTCCCAGGAGACATTTTAATATTTTGAAGCACAGGTGTAATTAAAAACATGATGGTTGTATTGATTCAGTCCAGGCAGGCCCAGCATCTGATAATGCACAGTGGCTCAGTGAAAAGGCTTCCTGTGCTGCTATTCCTCCCCCAGCAAAGCCAGGCCCAAACATTTCCAAGTACAGGTCTAATCATGCAAAATAATGACACTGACTGACTCGTGATGAATGTTTAAAGGAATAATGACAAGAATAAAAACTTTTAAAGCAGAAGCAGGCTTAATGTTTAACATAGATTATTCACCTGTTATCTTTTTATGTCAAAACCAACAACATGTTCAGTGTAACTCCAGTGACTCACAACATTTGGTTATATTATGCTGACAAAGTGCTGCAGGGATGAGTTCTGTGTGAAATAAAAGCTTATGATTCCAAAATGTTTTATTGAGAAAGACTCACAGACTAACACTTTTAGAAATTTTGAAATGCAAAGCATCAACATAGGGCTGTTTGCAAACTGCACCATGGTTGCATAATTTCTAGCTGCTGCTCAAGAGCTTCATTTAGACAGCTGTTAGTAACCACCATCTCTGGGGCACTCAACAAGCATTAGAATTCACGAGTGGTGCGATTACTTACTTATTTTATGTAAAGGTCTTTGACACGTTTAAAAAAACTGACTTTGAGACGACGAAAAGTTTAAGACCTGTTAGCTTCAGGCAGACATCCACTACAGTAAGCCACAGATGTCTGGGAAACTCACTTTTTTCTACTCCATAACAACCTTTTTTTTCCATTTTCAAACATCCATGTGGTGCTGACTCCAGTGACATCACTTGAACCAGTCTGTCTGGTCTCACAGATCTCTCTCTGAAATCACTAAAGGGTTTTTTTTACATCTCTTTTTTCCACACTTGAATTCCCTGTTAATGGATAAAGGTGTGAAACCCACACAGCTGCTCTTTCAGCAGTCTCAGGGCATGACCCAAACATCTCACAGGGGGAACAGCGGCACCTTATGAAGCTACTTTCCACTGTTCCCTTGTCACAAGGTGTTACCTTTCATTTGAAAGATTCTTATGCTGGATGCCCTTCCTAACATAATCCTAAATTTATCCAACCTGAAAATGTGAACACATTTTTAACAAGTGGCTCTCTGAGTTACTTCTGTCTTCTCCTGAGTTTGAGGTAGACTGGCTGTTCTTCTCTGAGTTCTGATCAACAACATGGGGGGGGAAATCCCAGTGAATCAGCAGCTGAAGTAGTCATACCATCATCCCATTCTGATGCTTGGTTTGAGCTTCAGCAGGTCATTTTGACCTTGTCTACTTTGCCTAATTGCACTGAGTTGCTGCCATGTTATTGGCTGAATAGTATATATATATATATAT
>NW_005187591.1:172134-177507 GCF_000239375.1 Pundamilia nyererei
TATTTATTTATTTATTTATTTTTTTTGTCAAGCTATGACTTAATAACAATGTGTCTGGTCACTTGCAATGACCAGTCACCAGCGCTGAACCAGGGCCAACATTAGTTTTATATACGCCCTCATTTTTCCCCACCTTGGAGGAATTTGGAAATTGTGCATCACACAATTTGTCCAGCAGTGGGCGTAAACAGCGCTTCAACACAACGCCCTAAAACTTGTACCCAGACTCCCTGTGGTGTTATCTGCTTTTATCTTTATTTTGTATAATTAATGGTGTGAGAAGAATCGGACAATTAATTTATTGAGAAAATCTTTATCAGCATTCATCGAGATGATGGATTTATCCAGTTAGTTACTGTCCGAGGAAAATGTTAAGATTTCTGTGGGAATTTGAGATTTTCCCACAGAGATTTTCATACAAAATTTATAATCAGTAAACTAATAAGAAGTATTTAAATCAATGAACTGCAATATGAAATGGAAGTTATGACAGCACCTTGAGCTTCGAAATAAAAATTGGAATCACTTGTGTTTTTAAAATCTCGGTCTATAAAATAACCTACTGACGTAAACAACCTTTTGGATTCAGATTAGGAACACGTATTTATCTAATCTAGTCCACACTTAGACCTGTTTTTCGTTAGTGGCAGCTCCGGCAGCTGAAGTTTATTCTCGGAGAGGGATTTATCATTTTAAAGTGCGCCATGCTGTTGTTGTGCGCTCACCTCTATGCCCAGCTTCTGTTTGAGGACCAGGGCGGCGCACAGGTACCCAGCCCGCCCTACAAACAGCTCATCCGAGCCGCACTCCAGAAAATGGATGGGAGCGCACACCTCCCACAGGTTACGGAATTTAGTCAGCGGCTTCACGAAATCAGCCAAGCCCAGGGACTTGTAGATCATAGCGGCCACAGCGTAGATGCCCGCCCCGCCGAGCAGGAAGGCGGCACGCATGTTTTTGTCCGGCTCCGCATCCACGTATCTGACCGACATGTCGATGATCTGCTTGGCCGTCTTCAGGTAGACATCCCGGTACTCAGAGAACAGCGGGCACTCGCTGACGTGATACAGCATGTAAGCCACCCCGGCCGGCCCATCGTATAGCCCTCCGTCGCAGTCGCTGAGGTCGATGGGAACAGTTTGAAGGATTTTATCTATGCTGGCGACCACGACGGGCACGGCAGCTTCGGCGCCCTGGCCCGGGAGCAGCGCACCTTTGTAGTCGGAGAAACGGTTGGCAAAGCAGCGAGTGTTTTCCATCACCGACGAAAAGCCGATAGAGACAGCACGACGTGCACGCAGGGCCCACTGATAACGCAGATCCGTGTCAGCTACTCAAAGTATCCAAGAGGAGAAACACTTTAATCCAATCCCATCAGGTCTCAGCTGATTGGACGCGAGCAGTGATGGCTCAGCCTCATATTGGCTGGAAGGACCTGAGCCTGTCAGCCTCCAGCTTGCACCCTCTCAGCAAAGTCCTTCTAGAAGTAGCAGAGTCGCAAACAGCCACAACAAGCATAGAGAATGGTTTGGCCTCTTTTAACAGTAAATCACAACAAAAACAGGCTAAAGATGCATTTTAATGGGAAACTATGCAGTAAAATTCATTCAGGTGTGTATTTATTGGTTAGTAGTCTGCACAAGTCCTGAATGGTCATGAACATTAACCACTCTGAGACAGTTTAACCTTCATACAGCCCGTGCATTTCCTCCTATTAAGATAACTGTGGTGTGCTTCCAAGCGTTACAATAAACACAACCAATAATTAAACTTAAATAAAGTAGAATACATCAATAGAATACAAAACAATATGGCAAAATAAAGTAACCCAGTAAGGGAAAACCACACAGAAGACAGAATCTCAGTTACAAAGTAACATAAAATAAAATAGACAAGCTCGATATGTAAAAGAAAAGTAAAATTTTAATTTCTTATGTTAAAGCTGATCAAATCCAACTATAGTTTTTTGAAACAACAGCTTGCTTAATGTTGTGCATACAATTGTACTATAACCCTTTGTGCTGTATGTTGTTGGGCAGTTAGAGATTTGCCATCATATTCTGTGAATTTATTTTGTATGACAAACCTGAATCTGGAACGGATCATTGCTCCAAAGAGGAAACTTTATTAATCCCTAAGGAAATTATGTGGTCACAGTTGCTCCCAAACAATAAGAACAGTAACAGACTGAACTAAACGAAATAACACAGTTATATTACAAAGTTTCCAAAATGTAAAAATAGCTCAGTTATTATATCCAGAATATTGCAGAGGTGGAGTATATATGACTGACATTTTTATTCTAACCTGTAAAACATGTTATTTGTTATAGAGGATGTACAAAAGGGTTTAACTGCTGCACTGTGTCCTGTACATTAGATGGAGGAGAGAGCCACAGGCAGGAATAATTTCCTGTGTTGTTCAGTGGTGCATTATGGGTAATACCAGTCTCTCACTGAACGTGTTCCTGTGACTGGCTAGCATGTCGTATTGTAGGTGGGAGGTATTATCTAGCATTGTCCTTATGTTGGACAACATCTGCCTCCCTGACACCACCTCAAGGGAGTCCAGCTCTGTCCCCACAACATTACTGGCCTTGTGGATCAGTTTATTGGGTCTTGTGGCATCGATTCTCAACCTGCTGCCCCAGCATGTAACAGCATAGAGGATGGCACTGGCCACAACAGCCCCATAAAAAATCCTGAGCATTGACTGACAGATGTTAAAAGACAGCCGTCTCAAAAATCAGAGATGACTCTGGCCCTTCCTGTAAAGTGCAGAGCTGTTTTAACCCAGTCCAGGTTATTATCTATGTGTAATCCGAGATATTTATAGTCCTCCACAATGTCCATGTTGACCCTGTGGATTGAAACAGAGGTCAGAGGTTTCCTGGTCCTCATAAAGTCCACAATCAATTCTTTGGTCTTTGTCACGTTGAGCTGCAGATGATTCTGCTTGCACCATGTGACAAAGGAGTCAACCACAGCTACGCTGAGTCATGAGAAAACATCTGAAGATGTGCAGTGGCTGAAGTCTGTGGTGTAGAGGGTGAAGAGGGAAGGGAAGAGGACGGTCCCTTTTGGTGTCCCTGTGTTGTTGATCACCTTGTCAAAAACATAGTGTTGGAGATGCACCTATTGTGGTCTTCCTGTCAGGTAATCAACAATCCTGGACACAAACGGGGCATCCACCTGCATCGCTGTCAGCTTATCACCCAGGAGGATCGACCTGATGGTATTAAATGCGCTGGAAAAGTAAAAAAAAAAACACGACCCTCAAAGTGCTTGCCTGCTGGTCCAGATGGGCGTAGCAGGTCCTGATCTCCAAGGTGGGGCTGGTAAGTGAACTGAAGGGGATCCTGATGTGGCCTGACTATAGGTCAGAACTGGTCAAGGATGAGTCTTTCCAGGGTCTTCATGACATGGAAAGTCAGTGCCACAGGCCTGTAATCCTGGGGGCCACTGGGAAATATCCAGTATGTTGGTTGGTACAGGAATGAGGCATAATGTGTTCTGCTTCCATGTTTGTCAATATAACTAATATTAATATCTTCTGCTGTTCATCAACGTGAACTCATTCATGTCACTTAATCATATTGACCAGCAGGTGGCGACAAAAGCCCGCAGGCTCACTCTGGCTGCTATCCATGGTGCTGAAGGACGCATGGCGCTGTTAATTGTGACAGAGAGTTCACTGAGCAGAGGATTACTTAACTGGGTCAGGAGCTTCGCTTCACCAATCACTTCAGATTGAATTGGTTGGTAAAATCAACTAACAGAATTATACAAACACAATAATGGGCGCCAAGTGACTACACAGAGACTCAAAATGCACACAGAGAAACAAACCAAAGTCAAGAGGGTGTATGGGAAAAAGTCCAAAAGAAACAAAATGAATACAAAAAGGTCAGAAAAAACAACAACAACACAAAAGAGCAATTAAAAGACAGAAATTAACAGAGAGATTTCACTGCATTTGATCACTTTCTACAAAACAAAGGTGAGAAAATCAAATGGCACACCAGCTGGAAATTTCACAACCACACCACAATTTAAAATAGGAGGAACACTAGCTTATTAGTGAGGGAGCACAAATTTATAACCTCTGTAAGAATTCAAACATCCAGCATACAAAGGAAAACCAGTTGGTGTGAAAAATGTCTTCTTTTTAATGAGCTACGCTTGGTTTAATTAGGAAGAAAATCTTCTTCTTTTTTAGCAGATCATGGTGGAAAATGTTAATATATAAAATGCACTGTTGTACTTTTCCTTCAGTAAAGAGTCTGAGTGCTTCTGCAAACACTGATAGTCTCATTCCACTTTAGTAATGGCTGCTGATGTCTCATAAAGGAGTTCTCTCAATTTCAATTAAAACATTCTTTGAGGTGTTTGTTATGTTGTTATTATCCGAATAATTGCCTTCCTTTTCTGACAAAGTCTGTAGTCAAATACAATGTAAATAAAGTTTTGCTTAGTTAGCTTTTATTGGCAGCGAGAGCCAAAGTTTTAACAAAACAATCTTGTGAACATTCAAGAGGACCTGTTGTGTTTTCCTATCACACGTCACCACAGTGGAATTTAAATCAAACAATCGAGATGTAATCGAAGTGCAGACTTTCAGCTGTAATTTCGAGGGTTTAAGAAAAATGTTGCATTAAATGTTTGGGAATTACAAATATTTTTGAAGTTCAGATACTCTGCTAGATCTTGATTTCACCCACCTTCAGCTGTAGCTTGTTTGTGGCGCATCCTCTGTCGGGCCGAGACCAGTCAACTGACTTAGTGAATGAAGAATATCCCATTTCTTTGCCTTGATTTGCTTTTGTACATTGCTGTGCATCACTATGCACTTGGCCCGAGAGATTTAGCAGCATTTGGCTCAATCTGAACAGAGACTATTGCACTGTACATTTCAGACATCATCCTGCTGTTTCTGCTGTTGCAGTCACATCATCAATAAGCTCTAATAGGCTGGTTCCACTCACAACCATACACAGCCATGCCATAAAACTGTCTCCTAAATGTCTGATGGATGACGTGGGATTGGGGCGTGAGCTGTTCCTTCTTGTCTTCAATTTAAGAACATGAGACAAAGGGAACTTCAACACTGGCTGATTTGACCACTCGGACCCACAAGGTGAAACAAATACAAACAAACAAACAAACAAAGACGCAAAAACAGTTACTTCAAACTTATAATCAGACACAACAGGTTACATACCTAAGCTAAATTATAAAGATGAATGGATTAATTACCCACCCTCCTGTGATGCTTGGTGTAGCCCATCCATCCATCCATCCATCCATCCATCCATCCATCCATCCATCCATCCATCCATCCATCCATCCATCCATCCATCCATCCATCCATCCA
>NW_005187591.1:177527-179699 GCF_000239375.1 Pundamilia nyererei
TCCATCCATCCATCCATCCATCCATCCATCCATCCATCCATCCATCCATCCATCCATCCATCCATCCATCCATCCATCCATCCATCCATCTTCTTCTGCTTATCCAGTTCAGAGTTATGGATGCCAGTTCACCTCAACAGCTAACTGGTACCCCTAACGCTGGTGAAAGAATAGAAATAATTTAAGAAATTTGAATATAATACACAAAAATTAACTAAATATGCATACTACAAACAGGGTTCATGTGTTCCAACAGTAAATATGAGTATGATATTTAAATTCAAGATTTACGTGTCATTATTTTTGTTTCTGTGTGCACTGTATGAAGTGAAATTCAGATAAACTGTATAAAAGCGAGGGTGCATGCAGTTATCGACTTCATAGCTGTGTGGCTGCACAGATCCAAAGACTTCATACTAAACCAAACACTCAGTATCAGGCGGTTATCTGTGAGAGTAGACATCATCGCCTTCTGTTTGGCCAATCAGACCGAGGCTGGCTTAAAGGTTCAGGAGCTAAAACCTCTTGTTTCACTCAGAAGATTAACCGAGGGGGCTGCGTCAAGTCCAAGTGCCAGAAAGATTATTTTGATCCAGGTGTCATGCAGAGCCACTGTAGAGTCTAAGAATCAAAATACAGAGTTGGAAATGAGCACAACAGGTTCAATTTAACTCTCAGTGACAGCGTGAGTGTTCAGAGGTGGAAAACAGCCCTGCAGCAGTAAACTACCAAAACACGATTGACTGTATTATCACACTTTTTACTCTTCTGCAATCCCAGCAAATGCAGACTTAAAAGAAAGCTGCACTGTTGCTTTTTTAATCTGCTCTATTCAACCTACAAGAAATATGTGAAATGTTCAGGGCTGTCACAGGTGTTAGGCACACACTCTGTTCATTACAGCTTTGTCCCTCTGTGTGCCATTTCCAAGATGATTCGAGTATTTATCAGAGTCGAGATTGTGATGGTGAAAAGCTTTGAGCGTTCTAATTTGAAACCAGACTCTTTTTTTGCCACCATTTGCATGCAAAGAGATAAAAAAAAGAGGATGAAGGCCAAGGAGATATGAATTTGGAAGTAAAGGCCATCTTATGAATATAGAACTACTTCAAAATTTTCACCACTAAATTTCACTTTTCTACCCCCCAAAAAAGACAAAGTAGAAGTGAAATAAATCAAAATTAAGCAAAGGCAAAGCTTTTTATGGGCATTTATCCTAAAGGGAGAAGAGATTGCTTTAACATCAAGAGAAAACAAAAGTGGATGCAGCTGCACTCAGCGCTTAGAAAACGTTGTTTTTGGTCGAGCTAGTTATTACGGCGGTGGAATTAATGTCAGCTTCTTGGAGCGAGTTTCTCTCTGGGAGTTCAGATAAAAGCCTGGTTCAACTGCAAGTGCACTTTGATGGCCATTTTCCAAATAGCAGAAACGTATGCACACACTGGGGGTGGAAGTTGTGGTTGGGCGGAAAGGGGGGTAATTTGGAGAATTACCAAACACTGCAGCCATTTTGTTCTTTGAAAAAAACATTTGAGGCAATTTTTAGTAAAGTTCTGGAAAATTAAAGTGGCTCGAGTCGTGCTCAGAGAAGCATATTTTCATCTGTCTTATCTGCTGCATTGATACAAGACAACTCAATTTGCATTTATATTAGAAAATGATTTGGGGCTCAACATGGCCCCATCTGATGCCCCAGAAAGTGATGCCTCCCTCTATGTCTCCAGCGCGAGAGACAGAGGCCTCGGATAGCGCTGCGGAAATCAGAAACAAATCGCGGTGCACTTTTGCAGAGGGGTCAAACAACAGCACAGACAGCATGACAGCAGTCCAGATGCTTCTAGGACAAAGAGCGGCTGTAAACTTGGAATTTTTATGAAGACAAGGTATCTGTCTGGCATGGTCACAGGATAGAGTCATAACATGGAGTGCAAAAGATAACTTGCACATCAGCATGTCGTAATCTGAAAGATTAGAATATGGAGATTTTTGTTCATGAAGGTCACCTGGACTTTTTCAAAAAAATCCAACACACTCCTCTATTTCCATCATTCATTAATCACACTGTTACACAAATACGGCACAAGCAACAGACCTAAAAATCCAGGCAGGTTCAATGTAGGTCATCACTGTGTGTGTGTGTGTGTGTGTGTGTGTGTGTGTGTGTGTGTGTGT
>NW_005187591.1:179834-181189 GCF_000239375.1 Pundamilia nyererei
GTCACAGGAAGCACGTTGGTGGTTTTGTGTATGGCACAGACATTCCTTGAGGCGTAGCGATCTCTAAGGAGAAACGAAGGCAGGCTCTGAAACATCAGATTCCGTATCTCAGCCTAGATGAGAAGTTGGGATCCGGTCAGGCACATGTCAGGTGTTTTTGTTTAAGTGGGCGGGAGGCGAGCGATCAACAGAACAGAGCACAAAAAACTTTGAATGACAAACATAATGAGGCACCATATTCAGTTCATAGAGGTGACTAAATCTCCCTTAAGATCCTGAGTTTGCATGTCCTTCATCTCTGGTTTGGTGTGCATTTGTCACACTGATGTATGGAGAGAAACAATAAGACATGTCAGAGCACAGATAAGTCAGTCCATCACACCTTACTGCTCTATAGCCCTAAAGTGGGCCAATGGCTGGAGCTCAGAGTGCAGTGCAGGCAGAGCTCACTTGGCACGTCTCCCTTGCCAATGAGAGTTTAGACTTTCCTCCCTGACCTGGTGTTTGGTGGAAGAGAGCACTTTACTTCTCCCCGTCTGCTCTCCCCGTAAATGTGATGTTCACCCAGTGTGGGGGTCACATCATGTGTGTTTTGGGAAAACACAGTAAGATTAGTTTTGCAGTATTTCAACATGTCGATCTCACAATGGTTGCTTGGGGGGCCTACACACATCTCTAATCGTCTGGGAGGTGAGGTAAGCACGGCCCATTTAGTATAGCAACACATTTATGTTCTTCCACTTCAACAGCAACGGGCAGCAACATGCATGGATTTAAACACTGCAGTGCTTCACAGAACTGCATTGTATTTGACCAAACACGTGTAAACGAGCCAAAATCCTCCCATCTGTCACTGTCATGCTTTGACAGCGACCCATAGGGAGCAGACTTGGTGCACTAAACAGGCTGAAATGTAAGCTGCACATTTATGTTTTGACTACAAGGAGCTTGTGATATCGAGGCATTTGTTTCTGAAGTTGTCCTTGTACATCCAGAGGTATGTGCAAAGAGACAGTCTACGTGTTGTTGTTTTTTTTAGTTAGTTTCTAGAAAACGTTCAGTGTATTTTTTATTGTTTGAAAATGTTTAGTTTTGGTCCTTTTAAATATAATTTTATGGAGGACATGCACTGCAGGCAGGATTTAGGAAACTCAGTACAGGTAATATAATAAAAACACAGAGCATTTGAAAGCAGTGGACGGACGTTCTCGTAGGTGTAGGTATGTATTGTTTTTATTTTATTTTATATTAGTTAGTTTTCTAAATTCATAAAATCATTTCACTGAGTTTTTCTCTAAACTGGTGCGTAAATTTTTATTTTTACTTTAATAACTTTTTAAAACATCTATCTGGTT
>NW_005187591.1:181209-182304 GCF_000239375.1 Pundamilia nyererei
CTAAATTCATAAAATCATTTCACTGAGTTTTTCTCTAAACTGGTGCGTAAATTTTTATTTTTACTTTAATAACTTTTTAAAACATCTATCTGGTTTTAATAGATTAATTGGCAACAAGAAGACGGTAAAAGTACATGTTCAAAGTTTATCATCACTGTAAAACTTTCTCTCACCACTTGTCCTGATGCCCTGACGGGGTGAACTCCGCAGGTTGTTGAACACACGGGACTTAGAAACTGTCAATTTGTCTTCAAGGTGGGGAGCAGCTGGTATTACATGTGTAAATAGCTGCACGCCAGGGCTCTAATGACGGATGAGGTAGATGAAGGTTGAACATAAAGTTTAGGATTTATTCCAAGAAAAGAACAAGTAACAGGCAGTCCAGAAACAGGTGAAACAGGAAAAACACTAGGGACAGCACACCTAGTGGGATGATTTGACAAAGGGCGAGGGGAGACAATGACGATGACAATAAATGCATGAAGTAATGAGGTAAGAGTAACTAAATGCCAAACACACTAGACACAGGTCACCAAAATAAAAAGAGGAAATAACATCACTGATGGAGGCTTTACACAAAAAGGTGGGACACTAGGAAAAAGTCCAAAAAGCCCAAAAGGATTGGGTAAGAGACCCCGGACCTTAACAAAAGCGAGGGCCTACATGTGGATCTCTTTGTCCACTTTCTTCTGCTCTGAGGTTATTTTCAAGGTGAATGTTGTCTGACCTCACATGACCTCTCTGTACACCTCCCTGTCATCATCATCCCCAACCAGACTGTGTGCTGATGTCTTTTTTGGGAAACGAGTCGTGAGCCATGACTTCTTTCATCTGAGCTTCTGACCAGGGCCAAAGACTACTGTGGACTTTTGTAGGGCAGCTGGAGGGTCTACTTGTTGTTGTCTGGTGTGGTGGACTCAACACTGGTGTGGTGGACTCAACACTGGTGTGGTTGTCGTGCATTCCAATGAGGGCTCGTTGCTGGTGGGCTGTGGTCAGTAAAGAATCACTGGAAGAGTCTGCTGCCACTGTGAGTTGTCCATCTTTTGTTGTATGGTGGTGGTGGAGGCAGTGGAGGTCAAGACTTTCCTCAGA
>NW_005187591.1:182324-197246 GCF_000239375.1 Pundamilia nyererei
AAAGAATCACTGGAAGAGTCTGCTGCCACTGTGAGTTGTCCATCTTTTGTTGTATGGTGGTGGTGGAGGCAGTGGAGGTCAAGACTTTCCTCAGAGCCTCAATGTGACCATTCTGACGAGCCCGAGGAGAGCTTTTATAGGTTTCATCCTTTCCTCTTTTCTCTTTTCCTGAGCTCTTCTTTAGATTTCTCTCTGTCCCTGCGTCACATTTCCACACACTTTATGTCTTCAGGTGATTTTGCATTTCAATAAAATCTTTCATATTTTTCTTGGCTTTTATCTCCTGTATTCTATTATGTTTTTTCCCTTCCAACTACATTAGAGAAACTTTATTTCAGACACTGTAGTCCATTTGAATATAAAAGAACAGAAAATTAATAAAAGACGACATGAGGACAAAACGCACTGAATTAACCGACATGTAAATTTCTGTATAAGATTTGTAAGCAACCCATGAAAGAGAACATTCGTATCACATTTAGGTTACACTTGTCAAATGTGACCTCTGAGCACAACAACCAAGATCCTGAATGCATCATTATATGCCACCCATCAACTTTCATATCATTTATTTGCACTGTATGAGTATGTGCTCTAAAAACATCATCCATCATATGGAATTTACAGACTAATGCATTTGCTGCTGCATACAGTTTACCACAAGGGTGCATCATCATCATCATCATCATCATCATCATCATCATCATCATCATCATCATCATCATCATCATCATCATCATCATCACGGAGATCATCCCTGATGATGTGACCCAAATATCTAACTTTAGTCACCTCACTGAATATTTGCCTCCAGTCCACCTTAGCTGAAGCGATCATTACTACATTATTTTTAAGGGTTGAATTCAAAATTAAACTGCAGCTGCTGCAAGCCGTCAAGATCAGCAAACATCAAATGATTAAAAAGGCTCTCTTCCATCACGACCCAGTATCCTGCTTGTTTGGTGTTTTAGAAAGATCATCCCTAAATAAGCTGAACTGAACAGCTGACAGACAATATCCCACCTCGATGAACCCCAGAGTTTTCTAACCCCATCAGATTTGCTTAGTTTGATGTAAGTAGCATCCTTGTAACTGGTACTAATTTACCATGAATAATACAACAAAATGCTTTTAATTGAATCAATAGTGCTGTCTTAGCTGCTGTGTATTAGAAGAACTTCTTTCAGAGCCTGTATGCACACATCAGTGCTGTGTTTATTTCTGAAACCAAGCTGAATATTAGTGGTTTTATATTCTCAAAGCCTTGACAGCATGCTAGTCAGAGCAACTGGCCTGTAGTTTTCTGGGCTGGATTTTACTTAACCAGTTTTGTCTGTGAAAATGTTCTATTTGGTACCAACAGAACAGTTAACATGTAGTCTGGTAGGACGCCACGCATTAACAATACAATGTGAGTAATGCTGAGATTCTTCTGCACAGATCAGGGCTCCATGCTTTGTTCCCTGCCAAGTTCTCAACAGCACAGCACACTTCATCCCGCCTAACAACACACTCATTGTTAGAAACCTCACCAACATTAAACTTATCGCTTTTAACACAGTTAGGAAATTCCCTACAAAGCTTTTCTCCACATTTCAACAACATTTTCAGCCCCAGAAATCCCATCAGGACTGGCTGCCAGAGGCCTCTTACTATTGTTAACAGCCTCTTTCCAAAATTCATACAAATTATTCTGCAGCAGCTTTTTGTGCATGGAGTTTGCCCTCATGGCATGCTCATTTCTTTTAATAAAGCACGCTGCACATTTAAATCTTGCATTCGCACATTTCTTGTGTTCATACTCTGGTCCGTATCGAGCTTTACCTGATAAAAGCCACTTTTTAAAAGCTTCTTCAGACTATATAGAGTTCAGATCCAGGGATATGATTATATGGTTTTAGTCCTTTTTTGAAAGAATGGTTCAGCACCATCATTAAAGCCTAAATCAGTATTGTGACTTTGATTCTCCCATTTAATGTTTTTGGCATCAAATGGCACATCAATGGTGCCTTTATCGGTCTGTAAACTTTACTTTCATTTACCTTTTTCCCCCTTTTTTTGTAACTTGTCAGTATAGACAGACTCACAACACTAAATGTCGTAGCCAAAGGTATGTGGCCTGCTGTGGCCAGGTCATTTAAGAGCCTATTAGATATGTCCTGCTGAATGTTTCTCCTTGTGGAAACCTAAAATGCTTTAACCGAACATGTATAGCACTGCTCCATCTCCATATTATTCCTGCACATGAAACCACATTTGAAGCCATGTAATCCACTTTTCTTTACCATACTTACAGTATTTCCCCTGCTCACAAATTCCTAGTCTGGTCTTCATCTCTACTACAGTGTTTTCAACACAAATCTAGACTCTCAACCAAAAGAAACAGTCACAACACAATTATTTTCAGATATCTCACCTCTGAGAACAACACAGTCCATTCCTGGAGATCCTTGTGGAGCTGGTCTGGGGTTAAAAAAAAAAGGTAAGATCTCTTCATCTCTTAACTTTCCAAGGCAGAGGCTCACAAAGCTTTTCCAGAATAACCAGTCACTGCCCATCTCAGACTCCAGATGGGATCCCAGTTCTGTCATCACATTTGTTGTGGAAATTTGAAATAAATCTCAGTGCACACAGCCAGGTTGCCTTTGTTACAGAATATAAGTAGTTTTACTGCTTTATTGCATCTTTTATTGGTTTAGCTTTATAGTATGCTTTTATGCGTGTTTGTATATATTTTGCATGCTTTTATTTTGAAGTACTTTTCCTATCTACACCTTAGTCAAAGATTCTCGACACCTGCTCACACTGCATAAAAGATTGTGTCACAGAGCATGTACAGCAGTGGCACATGCAGAGCTTCAGCAGAGAGAGCCCTGCTGAAGAAGACTGGTGGAGGATTTGCACGCAGAAAGACATTTCTAAGAGAGATACAACCAATGAAAAGAGTCATTTCTGTGGCAGTTGGTGCTAGAACATCTATTTTAAATGGTAAATTGTAAATGGCCTGTATTTGTATAGCGCTTTACTTAGTCCCTATGGACCCTAAAGCGCTTTACACTACATTCAGTCATCCACCCATTCACATACACATTCACACACTGGTGATGGCAAGCTACAGTGTAACCACAGCTGCCCTGGGGCGCACTGACAGAGGTGATTTTAAGACTTTTGCACAGTCAGCTTTATGAGTTTTCTTTACATTTGTAAAAGGCTCAAACAACAGTACACACAGCCTGACAGCACTCTGTGCACACCTCTGTAAAGTCATAATATAGAGAAAACCTTTCAATCTGTCATGGTCAGATAGCACACTCAGAATATTGTGTGCAAACGCTACCTCGTACATCAGCGTGATATATCTGAAAGATTATTGAGTTTCACTCAGGGAGGTCAGTTTGACACAGAGAACAAGCAGAATCATAAAAATCTCCATCACAATAGTGATGATGAAAAGTTACCTGGAAAATAAGGGGGAACAGAAAACTTTGAAAGATGTGACCTTCACTAGCTGGTCAAATTAACAGCTCTCCTCCTACACTGAGGAGACCATAAAGCTGCTGAGTCATCAGTAACACGTGAATATGTAACTGATGATTTCAGCAGCATGAAATATAAGGCCTGGTTCAGAGCCAGATAGAGGCACTGCATAGGTCTTAAAAGCGGGACATATTGGATGATATATGGTGACATTTTGTCATAAGTATACGTGTTATCTCCCTATTTAAGAAGCCGAAATGAAGCCAATATGACAATCCAGAAGCTGGACTTTGACCAACTTTGATGTATCTCCAGAAGAAAATAACTGTTTAAATATTTAACCGTGTTTTGTTTGCAGCTTGACAAGAAAACACCATCCAAAGAAAAAGAGAGGAATGTTGTACAGATTGTATCAGGAAGCAGTCTTTTGATAAATAATGTAAACAGTGACCAAGTGACAAGAAGCTGTTGAGACGTAGGTGTATGAGTTATTGGCATACATCGCCGCCTCCTGAAAAACATCACACATGAACATAAGCAATATACAGAGCATGTTATGTTCAATAAAGATCATTTATGCTGAGTACAAAATGGCGAAATATTGTGTAGCTGAGCTACATAATTCATTTTCCTTTTACAAGTGCTGTCCAACCTAACGTTTTTAATAGCTTCATATTGAATTCCACAGCACATCCAATAGAAGTCAATTGTTAACCAGTATGATTAGAAAAAATCCACTTGATGGCATATGTGAAATCTCTTTATGTTGATGTTAAGTCGTGAGTTATACTGATCTTTAAGGCATCTTGATATCATTCTGTTACCAAATGCGCAGCGTAACCTCAATTTTACGCACTCCTTTGGTGTCAGCCTTCACTGAAAGGCTGATTCCTTCATATCAATCATATTCTTGGATTCCTACTTAGAAAGTATGTGTATGTAAACATGTAAATAGCCCTCCCAGCCTCTGAGTGAGGAATATGTTGATTTTAAGTGCCTTTAACACATAATGGTAAGTGTTCTGTCAGATCACACTATACCCCCCATTCTTTAAGCCTGTGACGCACGCGTGAGCAGGGAGGTATCGTTTATAAAAGCAGCCAACAAAGGCATGATTATTGGGACTGAAATAGTAGACTGAAGACCACCAATATGTCGCTGGAGGAGTCGTTCTTGTTAACCCCAGAGGACAGCACACTTCTGCTCCTGAATGTTTCCAGGGTATTTTGGGAGTCCGCAGGAGAGCAGCAGCACCACTTCAGCATCTGGCTCCCTGGTATCGGCATCGCTGCTATCTACGGGATCATCATCATCGTGGGGCTGATTGGAAATGTCACTTTAATGAAGACGTGTCTGTTGGTGAGGTCCATGCGGACGGTGCCCAACTTATTCCTATCCAGTCTGGCTCTGGGGGACCTGCTGCTACTGGTGACCTGCGCGCCGGTGGACGCCAGCCGGTACTTGGTGGACGAGTGGCTCTTCGGCCGCGTCGGATGCAAACTGATCCCTTTCATCCAGCTCACCTCTGTGGGAGTCTCCGTGTTCACTCTCACTGCTCTCTCCGCTGACCGGTATTTGTCACACAGCCAGTCTGAGCTACTATAACTCTTTGTGCTGTTGTGTTAACGGCAGGATAATATGCTTACAAATGATGGAGGGAAATGCGCTTTTACGCATGGCTCCAGCATTGTAGACACAAGATGTAGAAAGTCTAATTTTAAAACAGTCAAATTGCATCCAAAAAAATATTTTGATTATTTGACGGTTTGTGTAGTTCAGTTAACTCCTCTTTGTAAATAGCTCTTAGAATCAGTGCCAGGCAGATGGTTTTTTTTCTCTCGATTTATGTTTTAAAATGCTGCAGGAATTTTATAAATAACAATTTGTTTAATAAATGAATACAGTATATGGTTTAACATATTTGAAAAAACAAATCTATATTTAGAAAGCAACCTGAGCTAATCTCTATTAATCTCATGCTCAGTGTTCATATTTTCCCACATGCAACAACAAGCATGCACCACTGCAGTGTCTCTGAATCCTCTGGGTTAAATGAAGAATCGGTTCTGTTGGTTTAAATGAGATTTTAGAGGAACCCGATAAACATCAGGCTCTTGTTGGAATACTAAGTGCGCTATTATTTGTATAGATTGATTAAATATAAATAAAGCTTCACACTTGGGGGCCCGTACCTCTGCACAGAGTCAGAGGCGAAAAAGAAAAAAAAATGATCTGAGCAGAAAAATGGAAAAATATCTGTCTGTCAGACTCTCCTCAGATCTTTGAGAATTAAACAATGACTTTGTTGCCCCAGAAAATCATGAATTCAGTACAAAGAAAACATTTTCTTGTTGGTTAAACCAATCATTAAAAAATATTCTTTCATTCTCCTGTAGTTGCCAAAAGGGTTTACTTTGTTTGGTTTTTTTGTTTGTTTGTTTTTTGGTTTTTTGTTGTTGTTGTTTTTTGAGATATTGACTTCACACGTGCATAGATGAGTCCACGTCCAAGGATTATTAGTCACTGTGCTGAACTAAGATCAAAAACAGGTTCCGGGTGAAAATTGAAGTGAAGCAAATGTCTGAAAATATGTCGAGGACGCTTTTAGTTTCCAGTGTGTTTAATTATCCTGCAAATTTAATAAAGACACAGGAAGATCGTGACAGTTAATCAAGCTGATTGCAGCGTAGCCATCAAAGTGTTTTTCTGTTTGTTCACTGCTTTGCTGCTATTAAGATATCTTGTAGGAAAACACTGAGCCACAGTTGGAGTATTTAACACCAGCTGTAATTAGCATTCTGACTTCCGCCACAGGAGCTTTTCTCATCTTCTGCTTCCTTTCATTCAAAGCCTGCTTTAATTTTCTCTGCCACAGAGAGATAATTTGGTTTGATTAGAAAAAAATCAACCGTGCCTGCTGTTAAAAATCAGCCATGAGATAATCGTTTCTCTTTTTTTTTGTGTGGTTGTTTTTGATTCCATGCGTAATGAAGAAACCGCACTGAGCTCGTCTTCATTCACAAATGCTGTTTCTTCCTCTAGGTACAAGGCTATCGTCAACCCGCTGGACATCAACAAGTCCAGTGCTGCTCTGAGCATCGGTTTACGCGCAGGGATGATCTGGCTGCTCTCGGTGACTCTGGCTGTGCCCGAAGCCGTCTTCTCCGACCTGCACACCTTCACCACCAGCCACACCAATGAGACGTTTGTGACCTGCGCCCCTTACCCTCACGCGGGGGAGCTCCACCCGAAGATCCACTCCACCGCCTCATTCCTCATCTTCTACATCATGCCCCTCTTCATCATATCTGTCTACTACTGCTTCATCGCTCGCAGTCTGGTCAGAAGCTCCGCGGACATCCCCGCCGAGGGACACCTGCACTTTCAGAAGCAGGTCAGACCCCGAGCTCTTCTTATTCTGCTCTGAAATGCAGAATAGATTCATCTTTTTGCTGTTTTTTATTTTCTTTTTGAGGATCATTCTGTTCTGATCTGAGAAGATTAGACACGGGACTCACAGGGCTTCACACAATTAATTAGCTTACCACTGGGTGCAGGGGTAACAGCTGTATCCAAAGTCTTAATTCACTTTAATTGGCACATTTTATCCAGATTAACATCTTCAGGAGCTGGAGCATTTGTTGCTGGGACCCTACTGATCCCCACTGTCCATTAAAGTTTCATTCCAACTCCAAAAACCCAGAAACTAACCTGCACTGGGAGCCCAAGGATCAGTCAGAGGTCAGTTAGTTGGCTGAAAGGCGATTAGAGGTGGACTAATTTGTCTTTATTTCAAAGCCAACAGAGACAAAGAGAAAGAAACTGTGGACATGATTCACACTAACCATCAGGTCATCTTACTCGTCTATCATAATACTCCAAATTCTCAAATTTGTCAGATACTGAACCACATCTCTGAGTTTGCTGAGCACTGTGAAGATGTTAAACTGGATCTCAGTGAATGAAGGACATTTTTCACTCAATGCACTAAAATCAAACAGTTATTAAAGAAAAAATTAGGATGTGCTGATAATGAAAGTAATTGCTGGCCACTGTCTGAAAACACATTGTTGGGGGTTTTTGTGTGTGTGTGTGTGTGTGTGTGTGTGTGTGTGTGTGTGTGTGTGTGTGTGGGGGGAAAGGGGGGGGGGTTAAGGTTTTTTCTTCCTTTACTCATCTGGTTGCCTGGTAACGTCTTCCACTAAAGGAGTCCCTGAACCCCTGATTAACTGCAAATTATAGTTGAAAATTAAGGTTTAGTGCAAATTTAAAAAAAGAAAAAGAAATTCACTTTTTTATCTGCCAAAGTGAAAACTTCCCTTCAGTTCACAAAAACACAAACACAACCTTGGACTGTAGACTTTTATGTCTAATGAGGCCTTTGTAATGGTGTTACACACTGGGTTAATTGCTTAGTAAAGTCCTGTTTTGAAGCTTCAATTTAAAAGTTCTGGCCTTTGCCATCCTAGTTTTGTGAAACCAAGTGTGACAACTTCACATTCATGATCCATTTAACAAAATACAGCATGAAAAACAGAGACAGAGGCAGGAGTGAACACTTTGTCTTTCACTCTTCTCCTCAGCCGACTGATGGACCAGCAGCAGCACAACCTGGAGTATCTACAGACCAGCTGCACCACATATTTCTGACACTGTGCCCATCTGACAACATACAGTTTCTGCATGTAGACAGGCCACGCACAGACTGCGAATGTGATAGCTTCACTGAACAATAATTTCTCCACAAGTCAAACTGTTAATGCCAAATGATTCTCTACAGCACACCTTGCTTTATTGCTTCTTTTACTCTAAATTAGATCCTCATTTATAAAGTATATATCATGAAAGACTCAAAAACACCTTAAACAAGCGACTGAGGCCAAAACTTTATCAGGAAAGTGTTCACCGAGGTTATAATTTCAGGGCAAAGTTAGGTAATCTCCTCACAGACTTCTATACAGGCAAACTTCTCTTTTAAACCAGAGGAGTCGCCCCCTGCTGGCCATTGCATAGAATCATTTGGCTCTACTTTTCAGACCTAAAGCTGCACCCATCCATCCATTTGATGCAGAACTTACTGTCTCCTCTCTCTCCTCTCCTGTCAGATCAGGTCCAGGAAGCGTCTGGCTAAAACTGTGCTTGTGTTTGTCGGCTTGTTTGCGCTCTGCTGGCTCCCGAGTCATGTGATCTACCTGTACCGCTCCTACCACTACAACCAGGTGGACACGTCGCTGGGCCACTTCATCGCCAGCGTGTGCGCTCGCATCTTGGCCTTCACCAACTCCTGTGTGAACCCATTTGCTCTGTACCTGATGAGCAAACGCTTCAGGAAACACTTCAAAAAGCAGCTTCTGTGCTGCTCCGCTCCCACAGAGCTGCGCAGCCAGAGCAGCAGGAGCACAAATGTAACGACCGTCTGAACCAATCGGTGTTCATGAACTTCACGCCCATGCTTTGGCAGGATTTGAGCCACTTTTAAGTTCAGTAACATGATAGAAAATTATTATATCATAATAGTACCTGAATTAAATGAATTAAAGATCCTCTGAGGTCTAAGTTGTCGTGATGACCCCAAACCAAAGTCTGAACAGTCAGAATATGTAATTCTGGTTCTTCATACATTGTTCTCCCAATTCTAGACAATCAGAAAACAAAGAACACATTTAAAACTTTTCAAGTTTCAAAACTTTGAAAACTTTTGTTTTGGCCTTACATGTGGTCAGGGTTACCAAAATGTAACTGTATAAATCATATCTGTTAAAATACAAGCAGATGTTATGGATAAACTAAAACCACTGCTTAGTGTTGCAGGCTGTGTCTGCCATATGTTACTGTATGAGGAAATGTATGATGAGTTGATCTCAGCGCTGCACAAAAATAGAAAGGCAAAAAAAAAAAACATACACTCACGAGCAACTTTCTTATGTACACCATACTAGTACTGAGTTAAACCGAGTTTGATGGAAAAAGATACTAGTAAGAATTTTCAGAGATTTCTCTTCACAATGATACAACAACATCACAGAGTTGCTGCAGATCAGCTGCACATCCATGATGTTCTAACACATCCCAAAGCTGCTGGATTAAGATCTGGTGACTGTGGAGGCCATGTGAGTACCGTGATCTCATTGTCATGTTCAAGAAAACACCTGAGATGATCTGAGCTTTGTGACATGGCGTGCTATCCTGCTGCAAGCAGCCATCAGTGATAGATACATGGTGTCATAATAGGATGGACATGTTAAGCAACAATACTCAGGTAGGCTTGGGTGTTTGAATGATGCTCTGGTGGTTTTAAGGGAAAAATCGCCCACGCCATTAAACCACCAGCAGCCTGAACAATTGATACAACACAGGATGTATTCTTATGCTCATGTTTATGCCAATTTCTGATCCTACTAGTCAAAGGGTCCAGCAGAAATTAGAACCCATTGAACCAGCCTCAGTTTCCTGTCCTTAGCTGACAGGAGTGGCACCTAGTGTGGTCTTCTGCTGCTGTAGCCCATCCAGAGATGCTCTTCTGCAGACCTGGGCTGTAATGAGTTATTTGAATTAATAATGCATTCCTATTAACTTAAATGAGCCTGACTATTCTCCTTTGACCCCTGAAATCAACAAGACATTTTCACCCAGAGAACTGCAGCTCGTTGGATATATTTTCTTTTTCAGACCATTCTCTGTAAACCCTTAAGAGAGTTTAATGGGAATAAATCCAAGGAGATCAGCATTTTTTGAAACAAACAATATCACGTTCAAAGTCACTTAAATCACATCTCTTCCACATTGTGATGCTCGGTTTGAACTTAAGGAGGTCGCCTTGATCATATCTACATCCCTAAATGCATCGAGTCACTTCCATGTGATTGGCTAATTAGATATTTGTGAACCCTTAATAAGGTGGTCAATGAGTGCATTTGAATATGAACATCTGTCAACCTATAATATAAAAAAGTTATATGAAGTCTTCTTTAAAAACATGATGCAGATGTTTATCTCAAATCTTTGCAGATGTAAAACCACAAACCATGCGAAATAAAACTGGGCGTTGTTGTATATTGTATAGTTTTCTGTTGCATTAAATGACATGTTCCACTCCCACTTGCGTTGTGAACCATGCATGAAAGGGCTCAATATTTATTTTGTTGTTTGTTTATATCTACAGTATGCCATTTTTAAGGAAAAATGTCAGCGGAGGAGCGATCGCCTGTGACATTTGAAAGTTCATAAGCTGTAAAAATCTTCAAGCTGAACGCAGTAACTTGTGCGCTTCAGTGTACTGCAGAGAAACATTAAGCCACATTTATTGGCTGTTTTTTTTAATCCCATTATTAAAACTGTGAGATATCACACATTGTGTGTGCAGTAATGTGAGGTAGTGAAGTGTTGATTGCTTGTGTACAGCTGTGCAGTGTATCAGTTACATTCAGCAGATATTTGTTGCTTCAGAGTAACGTGTTTGAAGATGAACCCAACAGCCTTCTTTTTCTTTTGATGTAATGCTGCAGCCATTTAAAGCAACCAGAAGTCGTTGTTTCATTTCTTTTATTTGGACGAATATTCAATTAAATTTTTATTTTGTGACTAATTTTTAGTCACGAAATATAACCTCAACTGCTCTGTGTCGTCCTTTGTCGGAGTAAGAATGTCAATCCCAACAAAAATTAATGTACAGTGGTAAAAATGTGAAGAATAAACAAACATAAAATGGCCTTATTAGTCCAGCATCAACTTAGAAATAACGGATGCCTTGTTTCTCAACATTTTGCTGTATTAATATCTCCAGTTCTCCTTTTTAAGCAACCTTTTCTTTGCATTTCATCAAACCTAAATAAATATAAAACCTGGGGATGAGTTCGTCTGTATCGCAGTACAAAGTCTTTCCCTGAGCTGCTTGTGTGACCTTTTCCTAACGAGCGACTCGACCGAACGGAGCTCAGAACTGAGACATAAAATCATCTTGTTGGTAATAATTTTATTTAATTGCCCGATTGAGGTTTTTTGTAATCTCTGAATGAATCAGCAATGAATTAAGGCCTAATTTTATATCAGGAGTTTGATGGTAAGTGCTGAGTTTCAAACTGAGCAGCAGGAGACTCATTATAATGCACACCTTTACAAATGAGCGGTACATGCTATATACAGCCCTTACAAAGCCTTTTCTGAAGGCTGAGGTTTCTCTTTGCCGTCTCGGTGAAGACACGTCAAGTTAAATCTGTTCCAACAAGTTCTTTCAGGTCTTTGCAGAGGTGACCTTTCAGAGTGACATTTGAAGTCAGAAAATTAATTCCCCCTGAGCAACATCAGCCACAAAACACACTCTAACCCTCAGTTATTTGGATCCTTTACTGCAGCTGCTGTTTTCCTTCAGTATATTGTGTTTTTATTTTTCTGCCCCTCATTATTAAACTCTTATTTTGAGCCACAGCACGTGCAAGTACACAAATGTATCATTCACACGCAGCTCAGTCGTAATCAAGCATAAAACAGTTTGTCTCCAGAAGCTTTGTTCTCTTCAGGATGGTGTCTGAGGTGCGTCTTGTGACATAAATACACTCACCGCCCACTTTATTTTTCAACTGCTCTTTAACAGAAATATCTAATGAGCCAGTCACATTGCAGCAAATCAGTACATTTATCCATGTAGGAATGGTCAAGATGCTGTGTTGAATTTCCAGCTGAGAGAATTGAATGAAAAGGATAAAATATCCACGGAGCAGCAGTTCTCTTGGGGAAAATGTCTCGGTGATTTCAGAGGTGAATAATCAGACTGTTTCAAGCTGATAGGAAGGCAACAGTGACTCAGAGAAGACAAAGAAATGCAGAACATCCTTGAATCCACAGTGAAACGTAGCAGACGAGCAGCAGGAGAACACATCAAGCTAGAATTGACTCAAGATCATCAAAACTGGACAACAGAAGATTTAAAAAATGTTTCCTGGTCTGATGGGAATTCTGCTGCAACATTCAGATGATGTATCATTGATTAAGGCTGCTGGGGATTATTGGTGCGCGGATATTTTCTTGGGCCTGTTGGTACCAACATCATGCAGCATATCTGAGTATTGTTGTCCAAGATAAGGACAATGCCAGACAATACCTCCCAGCCACTCCATGAGGTCCAGTCACAGGAGCACAGTCAGTGAAAGACTTGGATTACCCTAAATGCACCACTGACCGACACAGGAAATCATTTCTGCCTGTGGCTAACTTGCAGTACAATTCCTCCATCTAAAGCACACAAATACACACCGCAGCACATCCTCTACAGAAGAAATAAAGCCAACATGATATGATGCACCTCAACTTCAACTATTTAATTAGGTGTAATATACTGGAAAATGTATAACTACAGTGTTTTGTGTTTATTCGGGCTATTTTGTTATATTTTGTAACCTTGCAATATATTGTATTATTTGATTTAGTTCAGTTAGTTAGTTCTAATGCTCCATATCACAAAGCTCAGATCATCTCTAGTTTTTTGAACATGACGACAGGTTCACTGTGACCAAACAGTTTCTACAGTCACCAGATCGCAATCCAGCAGAGCACCTATGGGATGTGGCGTAACGCAAGACTTATGTCATGGATGCGCAGTCGACGAATCAGCAGCAGCTGTGTGATGTTGTCATATCAACACTGACCAAACTGTATGAGGAATGTTTCAGGCGCCTTTTTGAATCAGCATCACAAAGAATTAAAGCAGTTATAAAGCATCCTGTGAGGTGCTCAGAAACCCTCAGTCTTACTCTGTGTGATGTCAGAGAGACGATGTGTGATGGCCACCTCGGCCCGTGTACTAACGGCACTACGAAAGATTCCACAAATAAAAACACAGAAATGTGAACAAAACAGGCCACATTTAAAGTTTACAAAACCATTAGAAACATTTATGAGAAAAAGAATTTTAACATAAGATTTGGGTTTGTTTTTTGTTTTTTTTTCAAAACTTGCCACCTGCATTACCCAGAATGCAACTCTCTAACATTAGTGGTGTGAATTCTCCTGTGTTGTACTCATAGGCACACAGTCTGTGGTTGCTACAAAGCTACAAAAAGGTCTGATCTGCAGTTTTCACCCCCAGCTGATGCTTATTCAAATGACATCCACAAAGCTTCCTGTGGAGCTAGTTTTTATACAACTTATTTTTAATATATGCACAAGTACTCCCAAACATAAAAGACTTTGATGTGTAAAATTGGCGATGTTCAACTTTAAAAACATTTTGGAATCATGTAAAATTCATGAGCGCTTAAAAGAAAGTACAAAAATACAAAAACCTGATACATTAAAGTCCCTGCAGGATGAACAGAGCTTATCCTGAAGCGTCCCTCCCTTGTATCCAAAAGATTTCATTGAGCAGTTCTCAGAAAGCTGTTATTATAATACTAAAAGCATCTGAATTATGAAGCTATGGATGAAAACTCTGAATGTGGACGCCTTTTATCCTTTCTTCTTGAATGGCGAAGCAAAAAAAAAAAAAAAAAAAAAAAAAAAAAAGCAAAGGACGGCAGAGATGTGTCATTGGTAGAGGAGGAAGTCCTTGATACTGTGAGGGACAAAGAGGCTCGAGGCCCTGTGCAGACGACTCTTTCCGAGACTTCGACGAATACGTAAGCGACAGAGCTGAGACAGAGAGCAGGGACCTGGGAACAGGAGGCAGATCACAGCTGCTAATAAAAGGAAGTGAGGGTCCTCTATGTAAGTGCAAAAAGGTCAAAGGTCAAGGTCAAAGTTATTTATATAGGACATTTCCAGACAGACAATGCTCAAAGTGCTTAACAATATAAAAATACCATTAAAAAGAAACAATGTAAAACAATAATAACAATATGAAACAATGACAGGACAATAACACACCTCTGCTCAGCAGTGCAGCTCTCACTGAGCTGTTTGGCTTCGACAGATCAAGAGGAGTCTTCGCCTCAGCGTTCCTGCGACACCCATCAGCTCCAAAGTCCAGGAGAAGATGCACAACGTCAGCTCCTCCCCCCAAAACTGCAGCATGCAGAGGACTGTCCGGCCCGCATCCGATCTGAACATCTGCTCCTGCTCAAACATGCAAACGGAGTTCAACACCTAGCAGCACGCAAATCACACAATTCTGATTAAAACCCATCCGTGCGTTGTAAGTGATTTATTGTTAAAGCAGCACGTTGTTATATATTAGCTACTAATAAAAAAGTTTTCAAAAATAAATCCAAAGCACAGCTCTGAATAGTTTTGAGACTGGCTGTTACGTCTGACAGGTTGGATTGATTAGAAAAGCTTTTAAACGTGTGCTGATGTGAACTGTGACACCGAGTTTCTGCTTCGATGGAAAGCGAAAGAGAGAAACTGCAGAGCGTGCCACTAAAAGTAACTCAGAGCCCAGCAGGAACAAAAAATGTCAGCTGTATTTAAATATTATATGGCTGGAACGAACGGTTCTGTCCTCTGTTGGTTCAC
>NW_005187591.1:197394-199832 GCF_000239375.1 Pundamilia nyererei
AGACTGGTTTGTGTAATTAAAAGAGTGGAGTTTTTCATTAAAAAAAAACAACAACTTCAGACTATTATACAGACTGGGCCTTGAAGTGCCTTAATTTTCATGACTGAAACAAACAAAAAGCAAAGGTGTGACTGGTGATTATTCCTGACTTATATTACCTGAATACAGCAGCACCTCTACGCAGGCTGCAGCCCGGGACATGCAGGCAGAGTAGAGCGGCGTCCCAACGTCAGGCAGCTCCAGATCAATCTGAGCTCCATGGGCCAGCAGCAGCTCCAGGCACTCTCTGTGATCTGGAGGAGAAGATGACAAATGCTGACATGTAGTCCACATTCATAACCAGAAATTTCTTGCAAATGGATACCTTTGTGTACCTTTCTTGGCAGCCTCGTGGATTGGAGATGCCAGCTGGTAGGTGGTGTGGATGGAGGCACTGTGCTGCAGGATGAGCTTGAGGCAGGCAGCGCTCCCGCTGCTGCAGGAATTGAAGAGAGGTGTGGCGCCATCTGTTGACACTGCCATTGCCTTGAGAATGATGTTTGTGAGGAAATGCATCCAAAAGAACGGAGTGTACCTCATTTATTTATTCATGCATGTGACACAAACATACACAAATGCTCAAACACAGCAAACACACGAGACAACCAACAACTGAAGGCCTCTTTGCATGCAGATTTCAGCTCTGACCTTTCTCCAGTAAAATCTAAACTCTTCAGCAACAACACCAGATGTGGTTTAAAACGTGTGAAAACAAAAATCTGTGGTAAAGCGGGAGAATCTGTGAGTTCGCAAATGAGCTCAGCTCTTTTTGAACTGCACAATTTCAGGCATCCTGTAGTGAAATTTACAGGAAAGTGAGTACGATGCTCAAACCAATCAAATCAAGCAACTGAGGTGCAGATTTTTTCAGCTGTAAATTAATTGGTTTACCAAAAGAACTGCATTAACTATTTAAAAATTACAGCCCTTTTTATAACATCCATCCATCCATGAGGTTATTGGGGCACTTACACATAAGCCCTCACTAATATTCTGATTATTTAGCTGGACAAGCTAATATAATTTTAAATATAGGGGTTGTTTTTAATACATGAAGGCCTAAAGTCCATTTGCTGGGTTTGCTCTCTTGTGACACAAGCCAAAGTCTTTTATATCAACTTCACAATGATAAAACGAATTGTTAGATTCCCCCCACCCCAAGCGTTTTATTAGTGTATGTGAAGTTTAGGATTGAGTTTCAATCCATCAAATACTTTTCAAACCAAAAGTGAAGGGATCCACTTTCATGTATGATCAAAGCAATGAGACGGTACATAAATTCTTATCACTAAATACAAAATATCAGATAAAGTAATTCATCTTATGAGTGCAAAAATAATCTTTATTTGGAAAAAAAGACTTTAAATGCCTGCATTCCAACCCAAATGCTCTTAATTTAATATATTTTTTAAAAATGTAGCCTTTTCTGTAACCTCTTTAGGGTGCATCTGTACATAATTTCAAAGTTTTGAGGTTCTGAAACGTGTTTGAGACCATGCTAGCACAACAAAGGAGGGTTTACGATATGACGTTCTTATACTTCTGTGGGTTTCTTTTCTTTTCTTTTTTTTATGAAACCTTAATGCTAGACAAGTTAAACAGAATCATTTTCCAAGTCTTTGTTTGTCTAAGAAAGAAATACCAAGAGTGAGCGATGACCTAATTATCTCACGTCACATAAATCAAATGTATGCCTGGCCTCACATTTGTTTTGGACAATAGCCAAATGATCTATAATCTCCATCAGGCATCAAGTTCAAAAAGGATAAGCAAAATAAAACTTGTGGGTTTCTTTGATGACAGAAAAATGTATCTGTTCCTTCTTACATTTGCTCCATTATCCAGAAGAAACTTGGCACAAGCGTAACGACCCCCGAGGCAAGCCTCGTGGAGCGGCGTGACCCCGTCCATGGTGACTGTGTCAACATGGAAGCCCTGCAGGGAGAGATCAGAGGATTTTCATTTGACTTCTTTTCAAGAAGTCTTCGGGTTGTAGACTGTAAGTACTCAACGTACAAATCAAGATTTAAGATTACCTGAGCGATAAGGGCCCTGAGGTGGAGGAGTCTGCCCTGAAAGGCCGCTTCATGGAGCGGAGTTCTGTCAGACCAGAAGTCTGAGACACAGAGAATCAAATTAGTTATGTTTCCACATTCAGAAAGCACAAAGACAAAGACCACTGTAACCTCATCCACATACATACACACTTCTGGCAGGGCTGGACTGGGACAAAAAAAAACAAAAACAGCCCAGGCATTTTGAGTAGAGACCGGCCCACCAGGTATTATAGGAAAAACCATAAAGCCTTTGAATGAAAACAAACGTTGTTGTGACAGTGATGTACACAGTCTTGTTGGTATATATGTATCAATCTAATAAACTTAAACCTACACCATCCT
>NW_005187591.1:200383-213114 GCF_000239375.1 Pundamilia nyererei
CCTTCAACCCATTCATATCACCTAAAAGGTAAACCTGTTGACAGCTCTGATGATTCAGTAAGGACATCTCCTGGTTTCATCTTCATGTTTCCCTCTCACCAGATAACCAAACCGACATCATGACCAGCAGCTTTTACTGCCGTGGCTCCAACAAACATCAGCTGATACTAGGACGTAATATTAAATAAATTCTAACAACAGCTGATCAAGTTTAAAGGCGCTTCTGCTGTTTAACGCGACCCCCGCTAGTTTCCTCTTTCTGGCGCAAAGCGGGAGATAAACAAGCAAGAGAGAAAAGCAGATCAGCTGATCATTGATCAGTTTCATGATTGAAGTAGCAGCAGGAGAGAGAGGGAGGGGGAGAATGAGAGAAGAAGAGGCGGCTCTTTTTTTTATTGTAGCTGAAGTACAGGACAAATCGCGTTTATTTTCAGCTCAATACAAAACATGTAATATTAACTCTGAATACCAGAGGATTCCGTTTTTTACAGGACGGTAGGCAACTCTACTAACTAACCTTGAATAAAATAAAGTTCACTATCAGTAACATCATAGCACCCACCCAACTGTATAGAAACTCCGTCATGCTAGCTAGTACACAGTACGAGTTATCGTCACTGACTGTAAAAAGTTAGCACAACAAAAATAAACTGCACCTAAACTTGGTTTATACCTGACCCAGACAGACTGCAGGTCATAACTTCTTACCTGAAGCTCAGTTCACCTGACAGCCGCCTTGGGTCTCTCCACCTCCGCCTCCCCTTCCCCCCATCCACCTGCTGGCTTCCACCACTTGCTAATTTTACTGAATCTGTGAAAGCTCCACCATAGCCACTACCAAACAATTGAGCTATACACGTCTGCCAGCATCTATCCAATCCGCCACCTGTCACTGTTCACACGGTTAGGGGGGGGAGACAACAACAACAAAACATCGGCCCATTTAAACCAAAAATTACCATCGGCCCACCGGGACTGATAGCTGGACTGCCCGATGGCCAGTCCAGCTATGACTTCTGGTTTCTCAACATGACCCCAACCCTAAAATGCTAAACCGGTTTCATCCAGATTTTATTGTCTACAGCAGCATCAGACTTCACATGGAAAGCTTTTAGGCCTGAAACACTGATGCAAAAAAAACCATCCAAACATTAAACTCACCAGCCATCAGCGAGTTACACACCAACCCTCCGTAGATGGACAAAGGCCTCTCCCAAGGTTGCGACCACAGGGAAACGTCTGTTTGCACAGCAGCCATGATGAAAACGAAACAGCAGCAGATTCCTTCACCTCCTTCACCCAGCCAGATACACAAACCTGAATCCGGCCTTCCTCACTCTCTTATCTGGGCCCTTGGTCACCTCCCCCACATTACCACCTTCCACCCACTCTCACCCCAGTGAATGGCCAGAGTTAACGGTATATGCATTACATTACAATAGCTGCTAGAATGATCATGAGGTGTCTTCAACAAAGCACTTAAAGACACACAGACCACGACAAGCCCCATAAGACCCTTAAATATATTACTGCCACATGAACTAAATGAAATGCCTTAAACTAACAAAAAAAGTCCCTACCTCCAACAGAAACATTGTCTTAACATTGAACACATGCTGAACTTCTTGATATGATGTTTGTTTCTGTCTTGCAAATCCCCGTCGCTGACCCTGAAGAGCGACACCTCTTTATCAGCTCCTTTTTCACAAGGCTGTGATTTTTTTTGGCACTCTTCCTTACAATCTGATTCATCTACAAAACAAATATTTGTTTGATGCCTCTCCAGGATCTGCAAAAATTACATGTGAGAACATAGCACATACCATATATATTAGAAAGTACACTTTGGTTCCCACGTTGGGTTTTCTGAAAGTTTACTTATCATTTGAAGAAAAGAAAAAAAAAGAAAAAAAAAGCTCGCAGGTTTCAAAGGAGTGTCAATCATGAAAGCTACTTTTAGACGCTTCCTCATTCACAAAGGTACCGCAGTAGGTAGGAGCGTGTACACCGCTGCACTACGGCATTCATGATAAACAAACATGCTCTGACACGCTTCACAAAACAGTGGATTTTATTTAAAAAACAAACTTTGAGGTCTCTCGATAAGTTACAGTAGCTTTGTTTCCCTGTGAGCTTACAAGCAGCCAGCCCTTTACCCTCTCTGTTCAATGTCATCTTTACATTTTCAAAAAGTGCTTATAAATTCTCAAGGTGTGCAACAAATTCCAGTTATTTAAAAAAAGTCTCTTCCACCAACTCCCTTTTGGTGAGTAAATGTAAACAAAATGTTAGCCCGCACCATGAAGATCACATAGGAAACTTATATACGCAGTTTGAAGAGAGGCAGAGGTGCTGAGAGGTCACTGTCATCAACTTTCTGTTTCTGTTGCTCTCTGTGGCACATCAGGAGTAAGCCTCATTTTTATGGCTCTTTTCCTGTCTCCACTGTCGCTGAGGGCCTGTGGCGTCGACGGCGAGATCCATGACCCCATCAGGCATCAGCCACTGCAGGAGCAGCAGGAAGAGGAAGTCCAGCACGGCCACAAACGCAAAGATGGAGCCAGCGACGGGGCCGCAGTGAGCCCTCAGCCTCCGTAACCGTCTGTCCAGGGGAAGAACTTCCTCTCCGACCACCCTGTCGTACACCTGACAGGGAAAAAACACATTGATCACCTGAGTGTCCTTCAGTAGTTAAACATGTAAAAACCACCACCTAGACATAAACTGGAATACATTTTTTAGGATTAGATTTGGATTTGTTTTAGAAATTCTAAATACTGATATAGACTTTTGTTGTTGTTGTTTTGCTGTGTTTATTTTTTAAAAATGCTGTGAAAGAAGAAGAAAAAATGGCTGATTACAGAAACTTCTGTATGTTAAAAACATTTCTGGCTATTTGAATACAAGTTTTGAGAGTTCACAGGTTGTACCTGAATGTTGCCGCGATGTTTCACAGGCCGGGCTCTGCTTACAAACTGACATTGACTTCAGAGTGCACTTTAACACACTGCTAGCTTATTTTTTTTAAAGGTATGCCATTGTTTAACATGGAGCCATAGAGCAATGCCAAGCACTTAGAAAATACCAAAAAACAAAACACAACTGTCACGTCTAGCTGCCTTGCATGACTGTCAAGCTTGAGAAAGAGAGAGAGTTTCATACAGGAATTTGCATACAGCAGAGGTTTTCCTGTACCTTTCAAGAGCATATTTGGTAGCGTAGTTGCACCGACACAAAAATAACCATAAGAGATAATGAATGAGCAAAGCTCGTCTCCAGGTTAGATGTGTTTGAGCATGTTGTACAATTAAAGAAAAAAAGGACACTCAAGATAAATTTGATGTGCCTCAGCTTTTTATCTCTTACCTCACAAGTTTCTAAGCATGATGCAAGAGAGAGAGTTTTTTGGAAATCAGATACTGTGGGAAATGTTTAGAGAAAACATGTTTACGCAAAGTCTGGTAATCTGGACGCCTTATCTGATGGTGCAGTCGTCCAATTATCTGATCAAGATTCAGAGTAGTTGCTGTTTTCAATTTATGAAAATGTCCTTGTGATGAAAGGGCACACCTGCGTCTTTTATTTTCCACAATAAAATGTTATGCTTTGATAGCATTTTCTTCAAAAATGTAAAACAAGCTGTTACATGCACACGGTCCAGTGTGGGTGTCTTTGGGGAACCTACTTTCTCGGTCCTCTCCGCAACATTCCTCCAGGTGTAGAGGTTTCGCACACGCACGTGATTGGAAGCAGGCGACGGGACGTTGCCCGATCGTTGCCGAGCGATGACCGCTTCCAGACCGGCGCACAATGAACGGACGGTGGGTTCACACAGGGTAATCAAACCCTCAGGTAACACCTCTGGAATGCCTCCCACACGAGTGCTAACCACCTAAGAAAACAGAGACAAAAAACAGATGCTGACAAACACATACACACGCGCAAAAAAGAGAGAACAGAAAAACAGAAGTTTTCCTGAAGTATAAAATATGTCATGGAATGATTATTAGCAAAATTCCACTGTGTGTGTTTGGCCTCAAGCTAAAACTAGCACCACAGCTCTGTGGACACCTGAAAAAGGAAGCTCTGCTGTACCTGGAACCTCAAACAGTGATGTCAGGGTGTACCCACTTTCATATCACTATGGTAACGTGACAATTTCAATCAAAGATGTACAAAGTTATAAAGATTAGGAGTCATGGAAAATGAAATGCTAGCCACTTTATTAGGTACACCTGTTCAGCTGCTTGTTATAGCAAATATCTGATCAGCCAAAAAGAGGAAAATATTCCGTGCTCTGGAGTTCTCTGGGAGAAAATGCCTTGTTGATGTCAGAGGTCAGAGGACCTCTATCCTGCCTTGCATCAACAGTGCAGACTAATGTCGGGGTATTTTCTTGGCACACTTCAGGCCCCTGAGGACCAGCTGAGCACTGATCTTAACTGAGTACTGTTGGTAATCATGTCAATTACTTCATGACCACAGCATGCCCACCTTATCATGGGTGCTTCCAGTAGGATAACACACAGTATCACAAAGCTCAAATCATCTCAAACTGGTTTCTTGAACATCACAATTAGCTCAAGTGGACTGAGCTTTGAGATTTGAAGGAAAGGGAGGTTCCCGTTGTGGATGTCCAGCTGTGTGATGCTATCATGACAGCTGCACGTCCACCATCCATTTCTGTGCCATGAAGAATTTAGGCAGTTCTGAAGGCAAAACAGTGTCTAACCCTGTACCTGCGAGGTGTACCTAATAAAGTGTCTGGTAAGTTTATATGACAGCAATCAGCATCCAAAAGCTTCCCAAATAAACTCCACTTTACTGGAATATTACTAACAAAATAAAGTTAGAGTAAAGAATTCCATGTTTACAAACTGAATTGTCTTTAAAAACATTTTTATTGATAGATTAATTATTGATTGAGCTCAAGGTGTTAAAGATAAATGTGTATATAGGTATTTTTGTAAATATACACATCCAACAGCATTCACACTTTACACTATAAGTTGCTGCATTGTGCTTGTCTCCTTTCTTGCCCTGTGTTATGGCACAGTTCAACTTATGTTCAACTTTATGTCCAACCTACGTGTCCCAATAAATCACAGATAAAGAGTGGTTACTCAATGCGTCTTCCCATAAGCAATTATTTTTTGTGTAATCTCTGTACGCATATCTGTGTAAGAATCTGCAGAAAAGGGTATAACTCATCATACAGTCTGACTAAGAAAGTAAGAAGAAATTACGTTATTAAATGCCACCTGCGTGTGTTTCCCCGTTTTTTTCCCCATAGTTATGAAACCTGAGGATTCCCTCTAGTAGGAAAGAATAACAAACGGGCTTGTTTGTTAGCTCGAAGGCATTTTCATCCCAAAAGAAATTAAGCTCCCAATGTAATTTCTTTTGGAAATAACCTGGAGGTAAGAGGATTCTCTCATGGATTCTCAGGTTACTTTTTTCCATCTGTAGGTCTAACGTCACGAAATAACAAGAATGACATTTCCAGTTTCTGTTCCTCCAGCGATAAACCACATTAAGTTCCACTGTGATGCGGTTAGCTGCTGTCTGGCATTTGCCGCTCTTACATAAAGGTCTATCCTCCCTTTCCCATGTCTCCCTCATGTACTTCAGTTTTTTTTAAGCAGCGGTATGAGATGAGCTGCACACGCCCACGGCGAATCTGCCACAAGAAGACTTCAGCATCTTCAACTGAGTTGTGCCGGCTCCGCTTGGCCGAATGGGCTTTCACAGAGCTGCTTCTGTGATCTGAAAGTGCCTCGTCTTGATAAAGTCTAATTTTCATTATTACATTATTATATATTCTATAAAAAACTAAAAGTTTATCTGCATTTTTTTGCTTAGATTTGTGACATGAACTGAGCTTAAGGTCTAAAGATTCAGTGTTAGATCTGTCGCCCCTCGGATGACTACTGGGGGCAACTTAGGTCACATATTGGCCTGTTTCCAATAAAATGACTGGTTGTGCATCAGAAGATGTCATTATCTTAAGAGATTGGCACGCTAAATGGTAAGTAAACAAGATGTTAAAATCGATACTATGATCAAGCTAGAGGGAAATATTGCACCATGTAATGACAAGCATGTACAAGTTTACCCCCACAATCTAATAACATCATGTAGCTAATCTGGTTAAACCATCCTTCAGGTTGTGGCATGTTTGTAGCAGCAAGATGTGCCCTCTCCCATTTGTATTAAAGAAATATTCTCAAATGTTTGGTGTGTTTATCTCAAAAAAGCTGTTTCACTTAAAGTGAAATAAGGAAATCCTGACACCGAGAGTCACTGCTACCGGACTTCATATCATTGACCTTGTGTATCAATGACAGATCTGTCAGACAGCAGCTAACCCCATCACAGTGGAACTTAACGTGGTTTATGGCTGGAGGAACAGAAACTGCAGCAAACCTGCAGTCCACAGCTGGCTCCTTCCACAATGGCCATGCAGAACGCTTCAGTGAGCGACGTGTTGAGGAAGATGTGGCCTTGAACCAAAACCCCACGCACATCTTTGTGCTCCAGAGCGCCCAGCAGACGTACCCTGTGCAGATCAAAACACAGTGGTAGCACCTTTACTCAGGAACCCAGTGATTGACCCTGGGTTTATCTACTAATCTACAATCATTTCCAGGTGTTGAATAAACGTAAAGGAAACACAAAACAATGGCAGTAAATTCCAGTTAATTAAATTCTATAACAGTGTTGGTCCTTTAATATACTACAGAAAGTTTCTTTATATGAGATTTGCTCCTGTGGTAAGAAAAGTAAACTAAAGCTGTAATACAGACACGATTTAATATACAAATACTTAGACATGCTTTAATAGATCCTGAAAGATGCCGACATCATTATCTCAGGAAATAAACGCATCCAGCAGTACCTGTCATGTAGTTGGTATTTCTCCCTCACTTCCTCCAGAACAATTCTCTTTGGTCCCTCTCCGCCAATCAGGAAGTGGAGGTAAGGATGTTTGAGACAAAGCTCCGGGATAATTCCACCAAGAAGATCAATTCCTGCAAAGAAGGAAAGAAAGTGAAGACTTCCTTCCACTATTAGAGTGATGCAGTTCTCTACTGAACTTCATATGGAAAGCAAAGGCAATGGCTATTTTAGTTACATAGTACATTTCATTACATGTAACCTTGAGGTTCTTAACATAGAAGGTAAATACATCAAAATAAGAGTAAGTCTATAATGTCTTAAGACAGTGAAAACAACAAACTTTACAAAGAGATAAAGTCCAAGTTTCTCACACACACACACACACACACACACACACACACACACACACACACACACACACACAATAAGCCCGTGCTTTTGTTTGTCGGCACAGATGCAAGCCATCTTGGGTCAACAGGCACCTTGTTCCAAAGAACACATCTACAGTAACGGTAAGTTTTCTTGGCATGCTTTGATCTTCTTCTGAGAACAGTTAAAAGATCTACGCCTGATAACCTGAGAGGTCTAGGTGTAGTGTAACTTATTGCACTGGGAGGCCAAACCAGTGTGAGTTTTATGAACCAATAAAAGGATTTTTCAGGTAATTCTGCATTAAAATTGGATGCAGTTGTTCACATTAACCCAAACAACCATCTGCCTCACTCATGCCGCTCCGGAACAACAAATTCTTCCCTGATGACGGGACTGTGTTTAGACTGTTGACTTTTGCTTAAGCGGGTGAACACAGGATACACACACACACACGTACACTGACACAGATGTACACTCATTACCCTACACCATTCCAGACACCCCAGATGCTTGCTACCCACCTGATGTAGACAGCAGGTCTGTCCAGCGACTGCAGGACAAGACGACTGCTGTCTGCACCGGATCATTCCTTACCCCATACCCTCCCCCGTTGCATGCACACATATGGTTCTTACACACACACTGGACTTTCTGGACTTTGGTTTTGCACAACACTGGTCACTATATTCTTAATTTCCGGTTAATACTTGTACAGCTGCTGTTATTGTGTATATATTTATTTATATTTAGATTTCTTCATACATTCTTATATAGTTCTATATTGTGTATTGTGTATTTTGTTGTACAGTTATTTTATTTTCAACTTTAATTTATATTTTATTCCTTCCTAGTTAAATTTACCCTTTTTAATTTTTCATATTTATTTCCTATCTTATTCATAGCCTTTTCCTTTTTTGTTTTCTTTAGGTCACGAGCAGTTGTCCAAGCATTTCACTACATATCGTACTGTGTATGACTGTGTACGTGACAAATAAAATTTGAATTTGATTTGATTTGATTTGATGTCACGTCCTTTTACATGGTGTAAGATGTGAATATTCATGTGCTTTTTTGTGCTGGTGTTTTTTTACTCTCCTCAAACTGGTCTCCCAGTAAGGAGCCCAGTTTGAGTAGAGTTCTTTTTTTTTCCTCCCCTTGTCCCTGACGTGTATACTTTCACTGTTTTCTTTTTGGCGCAGCCACATCTGCAGCCTGATTCTAATTCGTCTCTGTTCAGTTCTAAGACATTTTGAGAAATCCAGAAGTTAATGTCATCAACGAAGCTCACTGGTTTATGAACAGAAGTAAATGATAGGAGCAACTGTATCATCTATGCAAGACTGACAGGATGTATTATGATTTTTTATGAAAGTGCCAAGTGGGAGCACTAAGAATTAAAGAGTAATGGACCGAGAACTGATCCTTGAGGAACCCCGCTTGAATTTTTATTTCTGTAGCTCTAAAACTATTAAGTGAAACAGAGCTACATATACTGTGCTCTTTAAGCCCAGGTTTGATTGCACATTTTTCTTTCCAGGGATGCTTTTCCTGAACTAGCAGAGCTTCCAGCATGTTTTACAAATGACTGTTTCTCTCTCCTGCCCGTCTTCAAACATAATAACAATGATTTTAACTAAAAATGTCAAATTTGGATCCTTCACCCATAAGAGCTGCTGACACTCATTTGCAGTCCAGTTCTGGTGTAATTTGGTACTCTTCCACTGACATTATTTTTGATAAGTTTTCAGTGAATGGTAGGTACATGGATCAGCTGAAGGTCCAGGTGCATCTCTCTCTTACTGTATCAGATCTGTTGGATTTTTTCCTGTTTCTTAAGCACATCACTTTCAGGTACTCTTCATCTGCTGTAGACAGATTTTTAAAGACTGTCACTTATTCTTTTGTCCTCCACTTCTCCAGTTTCCTCAAATGTAAGGACACACTACACACCATACCAAGATATCCTAAGTTTTAAGCTACTTGAAAAATAAAGTTGGGTGGCTCCAAGGTTATTATCGTTAACGAAAACTAACGAAATAACGAAAACTAGAAGTGAAAAAACATTTTCGTTAACTGAAATATAAATAAAAACAAAAAAAGGAAAACTAACTAAAACTGTAATGAGTGTTCACAAAACGAACTAAAATTAACTGAATTTATAGCAAAAATGTGTTTTTTACTTGTTTTAGGGTGAGGGCCTGAACAAAGGACTGTGACCTATTCAGCATAGCACCTTGCTGCTTCAAGTAGATGCAACAGCGTCTAAAACAAATTTCTCAGTACCTTTCCGATAGACGAGACGGCTGATGACAACAATTGTGATCCTGTCATCTTGTCGCTGGGAGGGGTCTGGTGTGAAGTCTGTAGGATCGACAGCGTTGGGAATAACGGACACTATCTCTGGGTCGAGTGCTGCGCGTAGAACTGTGTTCTCCTTACTTGTGTAGGACACACACACAATATGGTTGGTGTCACACAGCGACACAGTCAGGAGCTTGTTGGTCAGGACAGAGCTGAGGTCAGCAAAGCCAAAGAGCGAGTGGTCAGTGAAAACCTGCAAATGACAAACACTCTTTAGCGATTTAAACAGCATCATGTTAGAAACACGGGAAATTAACTGAATCACCTACTGTGTTAAGACCCATGGTCTTAGCGTGGAACAATGCATCATGGGCCATGGCAGAAAAGGAGCTGTGTGCATGCACGACGGTGATGCGCTCCCTGACAAACACACAGCGCATCAGCGGGAGACTGTGGAAGCAGGTGGTGGCTGTGGACTGGTTGTACATCACTTGCAGGGGCAGGTAGTATACCTTCAGGCCATTGGTCAGGTACCGGACACCCTTCCTCCTGCCGTAGGCGTGAGTGACAATTACCACCTTGTGCCCCTTTTCAATCAGGCACTGGGAGAGTTGGTAAATGTGACTTTCTACTCCTCCCATGTTTGGATAGAAAAAGTCAGACACCATGCAGATGTTGTGCTTCCTGCTGTGGACCCTGGCAGCCTGTGCAGAAACTCCAGAGTTTCTCTGAGATGAAGGGTTATTCCCTGCTGCCACTCTCCGGCGCTGACCCATGGTATGCTTCTTGAGTGTCTCTGTACTTGATCAGTGCTGAAAGAAATAGTTAATAGTTAACAATAAGTATAATTCTAATGGATTATGTGTTGTATGGGTTTTGACTTTTGCTGCCATGATGCCAAGTCTTGGAAAGGAGATTTGAATCTCAATGAGATTTTTACCTGGATAAATAAAGGATTAATAATTAAAAAAAATACTGGGGAAAAAAAGAGGCTTCCCATCAGTGACTTTTTAAGCTAATCATTTTTCAAAGTAAATATATTTGACCTGAATCAGCTGAATTGTTAGTGAAAAAAAGTATTATAAAGTAATATATTAACAAAAAAAGGGCGATAGATATATTATTACATGAGCTCACTCAATGAAGGGCACCAGCGTCCTGTGACCTTGAATTGGATAAGTTGTTAAGAAAACGGATAGAGGGGTCAATTGATAATATATTTTTTATAAGCATTCTATTGTATAGTCTACTGATATTTATAATTTTTTAAAAAATCATGGTACGTTCAAAGCCTAAAGTAATATGGGCATTCTGACACTGGTCTTTGACCTGCAAGTGTTGCTGTGGCTTTAATTTCTTGAGTTTTTATCCTCTTCTACCTGCACCTTGGAAACACTTGTAAGGGCAGAAAACTTTGCTGGGTCCACCTGTCCTGAAATGTGATTCCATTGTTTTTATTAGAAACACACAAAAATCTCACCACTACACGTCGACACCTCTCTGACAGTGTCAACAAAGCCGCACATTAAAACTTTGCAGCCGATTTGTAGCAGAGATGTTCAATTTTATTTAACATTTAAAAAGTTGGAATAAAGAAGAAACCTTTTGACCCTTTGCCTTGGTCATTGTCATCCAAAGTAACCTTTGCAGCGCAGTCTGAATAGGCTTGTATCCATATCATCACATACATGTTTGCACAGTGTGTGGAGGTTCGATATCAGCTCACAGACAACCCCAAACCGAGAGTACTGCCATGTCTATAAGTTCCCTACTTCTACCCATTAACACAAACCGAAATAAAACACTTGAACGGATTTGCTGATGTGAGGTAGCAAACTCCTCTAAGCTCCAGTGCATTTAGGCTTTACACTTGTTCGCATTATGTATAAACGTCATGGAGACAAACACCTCTTCGCATTTAACCTTAACAAGCATCGCAGCGAACCGCTTTCACAGTCCAACCTGCCTTACCGTGGGTGGAAAGTCAGTCTTTTTCCAGATTTGATTTCATTTCTACATGCTAGCCCCGAGCTAGCCACTTAGCCGCCTGTGTTACTTCCTGGTGTTTTCTACGTCACTGGGAACGTGGTAGCTGACGTATGCTGCAAGGAAGTGAAACTATATGTGACATTTAAACTTTGAGGGTTTTGTTTTTTTTACAAGTAAAATAAAACCAAAGGTTAACATTCGTTTTTCTTTCATACTTACTTGTTATAAACGTCTTTAAGTGCGAATGCTAAATCCAGAAATTATCACCATGCATGTTTTTTGTGCTTTGTTGCTGTTGTTGTTTTAATATTGTTAAAGTCACATAATAAAGTGAAGTAATGGGGACGATTTACTTACACACTTTTATTCCACAGCATTATCAACTGGTAACTTAAATTACGGCTGTTTATAGACTAAGCCTTTACAATTAAGGTTTTGCAATATTTTCCTTAAATATATAAAATTCTGTGAAATACAAAACACTGATACAAATGACAGACTGAAGCAGTGATCCAAAACCAGGTTGGCATGTGAAGAATCAGGAAAAATCTAGTAACGAGTGGCTTAAAAAGAAAAGAATAAATATGTTGTAATGGCACAGTAGAAAGTTCAGCCCTCATCTCGACTCACTGGCTGTGGCAGAACCTCAAAAGAGTCACACATGAATGACTGCAAACCTCAGTGAATGGAAACAGACGGTCAAATATTTCTCCACAGTGATGTGAAAGACTGAAAAAGCCACAATAGTAAAACTGGCTATACAATCTTTTGAATCATAGTGTGTACTTGATTTAATACACATGCTTTTGTATTTGGCTTATTTTTTAATCAATAAAAAATGACACTGAGGTAATATCTGAGGTTTTATTTACTTCATTTTTCATTCAAATTATGTCCTGTGTTGCATGACTGTACATTAGTTACAGCAGAGATCTACTGCATGTTGTTACTTTGTCACAACAAAAACATTTTTGTTGATACTGCAGTTTTGCATCACTCTTATGTGATGGAGTACTGAAAGTGTGCTACACTTGACAAAAAACAACAACAACGCAAAAACAGGATCTGTGTTCTTCTTGAAGCATGTGGTGTGCAAGTGTTCATGGTTCTTTAAAGAGAAATGAAATATCTGACAAGGAAATAAAAGTTACCAATCATGCAGTTTAAAA
>NW_005187591.1:215314-216315 GCF_000239375.1 Pundamilia nyererei
AGCAACAGAGTCACTCTGGTTTAACCAGTAATGCAATAAATGTAGCATAAGGAAACTCACTGTGAGACGTTCCACGACAGTACCAAATCAGCAAAAATCCAAGCGCCAACACAACAGGGACCCCTTTAAATAATATCCTGAAAAGGGGGTCCAGGCTGGTTAATGAATATAGATAATTCCCTGGAAAAAGAAAAAAAAAAATACAATAACTGATATTATGAAATGTTCCACAGTTGTGTGTATCATGACTATTACCGTCTTCGCATTTAATGTCACAGCACATTTATTGTAGTAGAAGTACCAGGCAACCCCTAAGATCCATCTTTGCTGAAATAACAATTTAAAATGAATGATTACCAGATGGGCATGTGACATTGACTTGACATGTAGGCTCTGAGAGGAAGCTGCTTTCAGTCTCGAGTCTACTGTGAAAATAGTGGACGTCAGTTTCTTTATTCTTTATTCTATCTTTATATTGTTTTCTTTCATTGAAGAGTGTGGAAAGACAGTGAATAAATGAAAGAATGCAGGAAATAAGTTATTCAGTTATGTAAATGATAATAAATCAAGTAAAATAAAAGTTTGTTGTGATTTCATATCAACTGTGTTTGAGTTAATGCCATCAGTCTGCTGTAGAAAGTTGTCAGTTCCTGTTTCACTTCTGGAGTTTATTTCTTTGACACTACAGAGCTGGTTTGTTATATTTATGTAGGTTATAGTGAGTATAATAAACTAAGTAAGTAACTAATAGTTAAAGCTGTACTAGTTGTTTTCACCTAGTTCTTGTGTAATGTTTAGCTGAGTACATTCCTCCCAGTGAAATATTAACAATCAGCATATTTCACAACTGTACATTTCAAACAATCATCCGGCAACTCCACATTTTTCATTTACCATCCACACAATCACTCATGTTTGTGTTTGTTACTCTTGTTTCACTTTCTGATAAATCTCCAGTACATCTGCACAGTTCTTTGTGTGCTTCATGTTTTCCATCTGTT
>NW_005187591.1:219372-220640 GCF_000239375.1 Pundamilia nyererei
TAAAAGTTAAATCTAAATGCTAAATGTTAAATCTAAATGTTAAATGTTAAATCTAAATTTCTAAAATAGAAACCAATGAGCAGTTCGTTTTGAAAGTCCTGCATTTTTTTTGTCTTTTGACTATTAATAAGACAAGACAAAAATAAGAAAATAATAATTGATAGCTGCATCCCTAAGAGAAAGACATCAAAAGAAGCGGGTTTTATTTTGATGGGCACATCATTGCGGCCAGTCACATGCAATGAAAGACTGGGCTTATACCACTATATGGAAAAAGGAAAAGGGGGCAGATGTTCCGAAGACAGCAAGGTACACAGAGAGACAGGGCACCAGATTTAAGTGCAAGCATGTTGGGGAAAAAGTGAAGGAACGAGTGACAATGTAAAAAGAGCAGCCTCTTACTGCATTTCAATGATATTAGAGACTGCAAAGCTAAGTGAAATAAAATTAGGAGCTGGCTAAAGTGATACCCTTTTGATTTTCAGCCATTTTCCATTGTGGAAAAGGTTTCAAACTTGTCCAGGCCTTAAACCTGAAATGTGTGTCTCCATAGTAGCAACAAATCCGTAAAAAAATAGCGCCTTTATGAAAACACTGAATAAAATACCGCTTCTTCAAAAAACCTAAATTTACAGTTCAGTATTGAATATTACATAAAATAAACTATTAACATTCAAGGTGTGTTTGAATGGCAGAGGTGCAGAAATGTCTGCATGTAGCACAGAGCCATGGCTCTTGTCGGAATGAGTGTCACAGGCCTGAATGTGCGCTTGAAGCTATTTATAATTCTTAACCTTTTATTTAATCTGCTCACCACAAACAAGAAAAGGCGTGCATTTTGGACTTTAACTGTATTTTCATAAGCTTTACAGCTTTTCATACTTCTGAAAACCTTATGGCCATTTATACTACACAAAGTAATTAAGCAGTAAACAATTAGCCTGTTGAACCTCAATGCCCCTGATGAGAGGGAGAACATCTCATTTAATGGGGTGTACCGCCAGATCTTTATAGAAGTGTGATTATCTACAGAAAGGTCAAAATCTCAGTTAAAAGCTCAAAAAAAAAACCCGTTTCAACCATCACCAAACAGCTAAAACAGCCAAACATTAAAGAGCAGGCAAACAGATTTCAGAAAAAGATGTGAACACAAAGTGCAAATCCCCCGTTCACTTGAGGGCACGTACACAGACATGCTGTCGGGTGCTGAAAGATGACATCTGACAGATTCCTAAACTGCAGGTTCCGTCACTCTCAGACCAAAATTC
>NW_005187591.1:221041-223177 GCF_000239375.1 Pundamilia nyererei
AATAAAAAAATTGAATAAAATAAAATGAAAGAACTAAACACAAATTTTTGCCTTCCTATATAGGTTAGACCTGAACTCAACCTTTTTTCTTTTTCTTTTTAAACACTCTAGGCTGTTTAAACAGTGGTTTAGTGGAATGATATGGTTGATGAAGAACACATTTCCAATCACGAGACATTAGCGGTAAATGTCTATAGAAAGTTTTGCCACTAAAAAGGAAAAGAATGTGCACTGCTGTGTTTCGCAAATTTTATGAGTCCATTTTTTATCACAGATAAGGCGTGGACTAGAAATGTTTTGCGATGAAGCTCTGTTAGTCTTTTAGTCCAGGGTTAGCTTTAATCTACAACTGAGAAACTGGGTGAACGAGTCAAGGTTGAACTAACCTTGATACGGCTTTTAGGATGTCATTTGCTACAAAATGTATTCCTTTGCATTTCTACCCATTCAAGTGTTTAATGTTTTGACTATTAGATAAGAGCTGTGCAAAGTTAATATAATTATGCAACTGTCTTAATAAGACTAATAGGAGATTATTTGACATTGGTTGGATGTGGTTTTCATAGGATAATAATGTGTGTACAAAAAAATATGTGTGAGATATTTTTAATCCAGCAGCTCTGCAAACCTCTCTTATTTACGTGTCACAGAAGACAAGTTTTTACTGTACACTGACTTAAAGATTGACTGACTTTATTGATTTATACTGAGCAGTGTCAACAATATTCTACAACTGTGTTAGGGTTAGAAATTTAACACTAAGTAGTCCTGATTTTCTAACATTGAAAAATCAACACTGGCATTTCTGCGCACATTTTCAGGAAAAGACATATATCTCTTTGCATTTAAATAATTTGACTGACATGGAGACGTGCATACCTGCAGACACCGCAAAAAACGCGGAGAGAAGGAAAAAACGCATGATTCCTCCACGGGTAGACTGATGCTCGAGGTAGTCTGTACTTCCCAGCATGTGATTTATAATATGTGTGTTAGTCTGCTCTTCTAACTTTTATCCTCTTCTCCGTGCACCTCGAAGCACTTGAAAGGTCACAAATCCCCGCTAGGGCCCACCTGTCCTGAACCATGGTTGCTGTTCATTGATAGGGCGGCCAAAACATTACCAACACCCAATAATCTCACCACACGTCAACACCAGTTCTCAAACACTGTCAACAAAACCGCACATCGGAAACTTTGCAGAAGATTTGTAGCTGAGTTTTTGCATTTTATGTAACATTTAAAAAAAGTTCGAATATGAAGAAACCTTTTGCTTTTATCATATTCATCCAAAGTAACCTTTGCAGCGCAGTCTGAATATCATCACATACATGTTTGCACAGTGTGCCATATCAGCTCATAGACAACCCCAAACCGTGAGTACTGCCATGTGTATAAGTTTCCTACTCCTACCCATAACACCAGCCGAATCAAAACACTTGTACAGATTTGCTGATGTGAGGTAGCAAACTCCTCTAAAGCGTAAACGCACTGAAGCTTACACCTGTTATGTTTAAATCATGGCGACAAACGCCCTTTCGCATTTAACCTTAAAAAGCATCTGACCACTTTCCCAGTCCAAACTGCCTTACCCAGGGTGGAAAGTCAGTCTTTTTCCAGATGTGGTTTCATTTCTACATGCTAGCCTCGAGCTAGCCACTTAGCCGCTTGTGCTACTTCCTGGTGTTCTCTACATCACTTGAAACGTAGTAACTGGCATGTGGTTTAACGGTGTGTACCGCCAGATCTTTAGGAGAGACCGGGGATAGTTGTAACATTTTTGACATTTCTGGTTGTAGCTTGGAGCTCTTTTAAGGTGTGGATTCAAAATGTAATGCAAAGTATTTACATGTCTCTGCTATTAAATAGTGCAGCTATTTTCTCTGCAGCACAATTACTTATTGCATGGTGTGGTCTCAAACACAAAGAGTGAAATATTACAACTAACCCCATAGTCTGGGTTAGTTGTAACATATGCTGGGATGAAATGTAACACAATGAAATAAGGGTTCTGACAAAATCTTAACATCTAACCTTTTTTATTCAACACCAGAATACACTTAGAACTATTTATGTAGCTGTGTGTGTGTGTGTGTGTGTGTGTGTGTGTGTGTGTGTGTGTGTGTGTGTGTGTGT
>NW_005187591.1:223955-274243 GCF_000239375.1 Pundamilia nyererei
GCTTGTGGGGATAGGTTAATTGATTAATCCAAATTGCCACTAGGTGTGAATGTGAGCGCGAATGGTTGTCTGTCTCTGTGTGTTAGCCCTGCGACCTGTCCAGGGTGTACCCCGCCTCTCGCCCTATGACAGCTGGGATAGGCTCCAGCGCCCCCTGTGACCCTGAAAAGGATAAGCGGAAGGGAATGGATGGAGTTTAACTGCAAAGCAGACAATGCTATTAGAGATTGAAATACATTTTTTAAAAATTACTTTTTGGCATAAAAATTACTTTTCTTCTTCTTAAATTGTCTGTGTTTGCCAAAATTTGCTCATTTTTCACATGTGATAGAAGAACTGAATTGGGCATGTATAGAATGAATCACATCATTTGAAACTTGATGTTTCCCTGATTGGAGAAATTGGAAGTGTTACAACTGACCCACGTTACAACTATCCGGTCTCCCTATAGACGTGTGGTATCTACAGATTAACTGAGCCTCAGAGAGCGAGAGCAGAGACTAGAGCAATTTGCTGGTTTGGAGCATTCAGGTGTGCTCAGACACACACCTGAAGAAACCACAAGACTTCTGGAGGAATGTCCTTTGGACAGATAAGACCAAAGTGAAGACGTTTGACCGCCTCATACTCAGTAAAAAGTACAGTGATGGAGGGACAATCAATTCAGCTTGCTTTGCACCCACAGAACCTGGGCACCTTGAACTCCTCCATATACTAGAGTCAAATGTGAGGCCATCTGATTCCAAACACAAGAGGAAATCTAGAAAGGAGTGGTTTAAAAAGAAAAGAATAGAATAAATATGCTGTAATGGCTCAGTCGAAAGTTCAGCCCTCATCTCGACTCACTGGCTGTGGCAGGACCTCAAAAGAGCCATGGACGAATGACTCCCTGCAAACCTCAATGAATGGAAACAATTTTCAACAAACAGACGGTCAAATATTTCTTCATGATGTGAGAGACTGATAAAGTCACAATGATAAACTGGTTATACAATCTTTTGAATCTTAGTGTCTACTTAAAAACGAAACTGTTTAATATCTGAGGTTTTATTGACTTCATTTTAGAACCATCTTTTTTTTATTATGTTCTGATGTGATTGTGTCACATGACTGCACATTAGCTACAGCAGACATCCACTGCATGATGTTTCTTTGTCACAACTAGAACAATTTTCAGTGGATCCTGCAGTTTTCCATGCAAGACTTTCATGTGATGGAGTACTCTGAAAGTATGCTACACCGGACAAAAAAAACAGGATCTGTGTTCTTCTTGAAGCATGTGGTGTGCATGTGTTCATTAAAGAGAAAAAGGAGAAATGAAAGCTCTTAAAAGGACAAAAATTACCCATCATGCAGTTTTTAAAAAGAAAAACAACTTTAAAAAACTTTATTGCTGAATTTAATTAGAAAGGTGTTGCAAAATATCTGACCAGATCTCAGGTAGATCGTGTGGATGTAAATCACACTCAGTTTCTATTGTCAGTATTGTGTGAACAACACTTCAACCTTATTGTATGTGGTTATTAAACATGTTAGAATTGATTGACATTAAAAATCATACGTCAATATATCAGGATACAAAACTATACAGGGTGTTAAACAAAAGCAAACATTATCAACAACTTTGTAAAAAACAAGACAAAAATGTTTGTTTTACTCTTGTTTATACACTTTTCTTTTTGGTGCTGAAAAAGGCCACACATTCACATTTCATTACACTCCATTCTTCAGATTTTGTCGTACTGTCCTGACTGCGGTCACAGTTTCAAGGCTGATGAACTAATTCCCAAAAAGCCAGAGCTGCACGGCTACTTAGTACAGTGATGTTTCACAGTTGAGTTAAACAGCATCATTTACTTATTTCTTGCATGGCACCTGAATGTTTTTTCCCCAATAACCAAAAAATAAAAAAAATTAAAAAAAAAGAAGGTTAAGGAAAAAGGAAAAAAAAAACAAGTATTAAAAAAAAACATTCACAGTGCTCCATGTACCAAAAAGACAGTTACAGAAGAACACATTACATTTTTCCATGTCATCAAAGAAAAGAAGCCTTTACACAGAAACTTAAGTTTGGTAATAAAATACATTTTATACATAACAAGTTAGTATTTAAGTACATTGAGATAAAAAACGAGAAAATATTTTGGTACAAATATTAGACTTAGGGAAAATAAAGCCCATAACCGATTAGTGCAGCAATGTCAGAATAATGTTGAGTAAACTAGTTATGGTACATATATAAAATATGTAAATATGGCACTTAGCATCTGTTATATATAATTCAGAGTTTACAAGGAAATCTGATGAATGGAATAATCTCCTCCTCCTTTAGCTTCCAAAAATAGATGTAGTTTCCATGAGCAGGAACAAAAGATGAAAACTAGATTTCGCAAACAGCCACTATTGCATCAGCAGTGAGTAATCACCTCCTTTGGCTCAGAAGAAAGTACTTTCCCATTTTCACTTTGGAGCTCCGTCTGAGAGAAGTCACTATTTTACACCCATTTTACACATCTTCCCTCACCGGAAAATCTTTAACAAAGAGAAAATGAAAGATTAAATTATTGGAGAGACACAGTAACAAAGCCAAATGTCAACAAACACTAGCAAAACTGTTAGTGGCTGATAAAAAGCTGCAGCAAGAGCAACAGAGTCACTCTGGTTTAACCAGTAATGCAGTTCACGTGGCATTAGGAAACTCACTGTGAGACGTTCCACGACGGCACCAAATCAGCAAAAATCCAAGCACCAACACAACAGGGACCCCTTTACACAATATCCTGAAATAGGGGTCTGGGTTGGGGTCTTTGCTGGTACCTGACATTGAACTCATCGCTGGAAATAAAAAAAAATTATAATAATTGATATTATGAAATGTTCCACAGTGACCTGTATAATAAGTGTTACTGTCTTTGCATTTAATATCAGAGCACTTTTATTTTAAAAGTACCAGGCAACACCTCAGATCCATCTTTGCTGAAATAACAATTTAAAATGAATGATTACCAGATGGGCATGTGACATTGACTTGACATGTAGACTCTGAGAGGAAGTTGCTTTCAGTCTCGAGTCTACTGTGAAAATAGTGGACGTCAGTTTCTTCATCCAGGCTGTATGTGGTAGAGATGTTAGTCGTGGTTGAATTTGACAGACACGTTCCATTGTTCAAAGTCCACTGAATGTTAGGCTCTTTGTAGCAGTGAAGCTTTACAACACATTGGTAAACGTTTCCACCATTTGGGCGAGTCTCACTGTGCTGACAAATATGTGTCCCTGGTGAGAGATGATTTTTGTTAAAATAATGAAATTTCATGAGTATTCAAAAATTGCTGGTAATCACAATGTACAACTTACCACAAACCACAAGATTCACAAAAAAATGTTTGTATTGTGGAGAATAAACACGACAACTGTATTTTCCCTGGTCTTCTTTTGTGACGTTTTTTAATAGAACAGAACAATTACTGCTGTCCTTATGAAAAAATGTTTCATATCGGTGGGACAGGTTGTCTTTAAAATCTAAGGTCCCATCATTATATCTGAAGATCAATTTTGCCTCCACCCCTCTCTCCTCATCTTCGTCCACTTGCCACTTGAAGTCCTTATTCAAATCTCTATTAGGGCAGTCACATGGCAGGAGCACATCGTCTTTCTCAAAGCCTTTGACAGTGACAGGAATGCCGTCACCTGCAACAGAAAAGATGACCAATCATAAGTCCAGTTATAAGAATCACAATGTCAGTTTTCCTGCTGCATTAAATTATCAAAAGTAAACTTGACAAAACAGGAAAACACAGAACTTGCTGCTTCACAAAAGTTCAATAATCACAGAGAAACTGAGGAACAACTTGTGGGCTTTACAGCTCTGCTGTTAGAGTCATTTTCAGATGAAAGTATTTCTCGTGAGGATATGTAGGATTTGCTTTATCTTCTAAAAGACCTGGCATAATCATAAAAACACAATTCAGTGATTTGGGTTCATCAATAGTACAAAAAGAGCACAAAGTCAAGTGCCTATAGCTTAATAAAGTGTTATATTTATGTAGGCTATAGTGAGTATAACAAACTAAATAACTAACTACTAGTTAAAACTAGTTGTTTTCATGTAGTTCTTGTGTAATGTTTAGCTGAGTACATTCCTCCCTGTGAAATATTAACAATCATCATATTTAACAACTGTACATTTAAAACAATCCACCCGGGAACGCCACATTTTTATTTACCATCCACACAATCACTCATGTTTGCTTTTGTTGCTCTTGTTTCACTTTCTGATAAATCTCCAGTACATCTGCACAGTTGTTTGTGTGTTTCATGTTTTCCATCTGTCGTTCTTTTACACTTCAAGTGATAACTGCCTAAATATTTCTATATTCAAATTATAATCCCTTCTATTGTGCCAATTGCTACATGGAATTTAGCAACATGTTCTAGGCATGAAACTATACATGATTGCACAACCACTCCTTGTTAGAGATATGAGCCTCAATTTGTTTGCATTTCTTCAGACTGAATAAAGAAAAGACATAGAAAGAAAAGAGCTGAAAGAGCTGATGATAACCAGACGATGTAAACAGACAGCTCTGACCTGACAGTTCAGGTCATCTCCAATAAACTAAAATAATTAAAACAGTCAAGGCAAAGGTCTTCTGTGACTTTTTACTGGATTTTACAAAGTAGGCGTGTTTGTTTCTGTATCTATAAATAATCAAATTCTTTTAATCAAAGTATTTCTCGATTCTGATGAGAAAGATTTCAGATTTTTTGGGGAGAATGTATATTTGTGCATTCAAATTGCATCTCTGAGGATTCGCATCAGGTTTAGTCATTACTAAATACTAAAAATGTATGAGTTTTATATATATATAACTACATGTAACTGTACCACATTTAGCACATAATTTGATTTTTATTATTGATTGTTTAATCTTACGTACAAACTGAATTAAAACAAATACTAAAATGAAAGAACTAAAAACAAATGATTGCCTTCCTATACAGGTTAGACCTGAACTTGACATTGTTGTTTTAACACCCTAGGCTGTTTTAACAGTGGTTTACGGTTGAAGAAGAACACATTTCCAATCACGTGACATTAGTGAAAAAACTTTCTATACACATTCACTGCTAAAAAGGAAAACAAAGTGTAACTTTTATGGGTGTTAAAAGATGTGAACCTTAAGTAATCTAATAGACTTTACCACAGCAGCCCAGTAGTTACTCCCACTTTAGCTCATAGCTAAAAGTATGATTTAAAAAACCAAAAAACGTTTGCAATGTCTTTGATAAAGGAAGAGCTAAAGCTTTCATAAGTCTTAAAGCTTAAGTTTCACAGATTAAGGCATGAACTAGAAATGTTTTAGTCTTTTAGTTCAGGGTTAGCTTTAATCCACGTCTGGGAATCTGGGTGAATGAGTCAAGGTTGAACTGACTTGATACGTCTTTTAGGATGTCACGCACTACAGATTTTATTGCTTTGCATTTCTACCCACGCAAGTGATTCACCTTTTTGATTTTTAGGTAAGAGCTGTGTGTGTAAGAGCTATCATAAGGTGATAATGTGTGTACAAAAAAATGTGTGTGAGCTTTTTTAATCCAGTTTTGATTATAAAAGAACAGCTTTTCAAACAGCTCTTACACTGTGGTATTTTTAATTGCTGTAGCAGAACATGTAATTGAATTGTTTAAACTATTTATGATTTGGTTACTCATTGAATGTGGTCTTAACTTCATCTAGTTCACACATTAGTACTTTTGGCTACTCCCCAGGTGGACGGATCTGTGTTTGATTTGGCACAAATTCTTCACTGGATTTTCTGATCCAGGCTGCCAAGAGTGAGCTCCTGCAATTAAACTGGGGATCTTTGCACATAAAGCAAACATATGGAGCACTAAAACCCCTGTCCCAGCTCCATCTGAGTTCCATCTATACACAAACACAATCTGTCTAGCATATTAATAGCTTTTCATGTACAGTAAACAAGTAAGATTTTTTTCTGCTAACATAACCTCCATATGGTATCCAAGATTTAAGATTTAAAAATTTTCAGTATCATTGTAAGTGTGATAGAATTGCTCCACCCAAGAATAAGTCTCATAACATCTTGACCAAAGATGTCTTAATGGACCGTTGATGCGACTCAGAATAAACAAGCAAACTGGGAGTGTGTTGCTGAATACCTCCAAGAGGGGTCAAGGGAACCCAGCTATGAGCTGAAACAGGGAGGGAAGCATAAAACTCACGACTAGCATTAAGTCTTAACTTCTTAAATTCAAGAGTTTACTTTTGTGTTAAAAGCTGACATGAAAGTGTGACCTGGGAACGGACAACCGATTAACAGATGAAGGTCTTTTAAGCATTTACAGCAAATATAATGCAGAATTAACACTCAAGAAACATCGTGAAGATTTTTTGTGTTAAATCAACACTTTTGAAGTTGAAGATTGACTGACCTACTTAATTGATTAACACTGAGCAGTGCCAATAATATTTCTACACCGGTCTTAGCGTTATAAATTTAACACTAAGTCGTGCTGATTTGCTAACATTGAAGAATCAACACTGACATTTCTGATGTGTACCCTTTTTATGAGAAGAGAACGACATAAATCTCTTTGCATTTAAATGTTTTGATTGGCATGAAGACTTACCTGCGGACACCACAAAAAACGCGGAGAGCAGGAAAAAACGCATAATTCCTCCACGGGTGGACTGCTGCTAGAGGTAATCTGTACTTCCCAGATTGCGATTGATAATCTGTGTTAGTCTGCTGTCCTGATCTGCTCCTTCTGACAACACTTTCTGATGCTACATTTTCGAGAGCTCTGTAACTTCTGTGCGCCTCGAGCCAAACCACTCCACTTAGACGTGGTGTTATTGGGAAATGAAAGTCCTCTCCGGAATACCGTCACACTACGCCTATAAAAGGAAATCAATAACTAACGCGGCGAAAGTCTCGCCACCTACTGAGGACAAAGAATATTAAAACACTTGTGGGTTTGGACATTAGAGACTTGCAGCATAAATGTATGCAACACAATCTTATTTGAAATGGGTGATGTTGTAGTTGTTATTGTAAAGGTTCTCAATGACATGTAAGCGCGTGCGCACACACACACGCGCCCCTCCGCCCGCTCCCACCAATCCAAACACATCCTCCAGCCTCGCGCCGTCACCGGGAGCTGGATCAGCAGGATCAGGACAATAGCATCCACCACTGCGTCGACGCATATTCCGACATTTCTCTTTGTGCAAACGGACAAATCGTGAACATAACGGCGCTGCTGGACACCGGGAGGACGGTATGGGGGAGCACGCGGCGTTTCTGCTGTTACTCGTGGCGACCTTGACGCTTTCATCCGAGGTGAGTTTAGCGGAGAAACCGCAGCCTGTGGCGGCTAACCGTTACCTGGGCCAGACTCTTATGCCACCGTAGCTGTCAAACACTAACCCCGACACCCCCTCTCCATACACACACCGTGTTTAATCGTCATAACGACTAGTAAAAAATAACATATGCAGATTAGATGGAGTCATAACAACACGGCGTGGCTGCTACTGGATGACATAAGAGCTATTAGAAGGTGCTGCTGCCAAAGATAACGCGATGTAAGGGCTTGTGAGCGGCCCACGCAGCCTTTAATCCTATAAATGGATGCCCTCTGTTTTTAACAGAGGTGAAAATATGCCCTGTGAATCCACCTTAATCGCAGACCTGCAGTGTACACACACAGAGTCGCTGCGCAAAATAAACCACCAAACCAGGAATGTCAGCAATGCTACCGCGGCCTACCGTTAGATGTCAGTGGTTATCTTGGCCCTGTCATGTCGGATGTTATTAATCACGGAGTGTTTTTTATTTTTTCATTCTTCTACTACTCATTAATGTTTGATTTTTACGTTAAGAGAAGTATTAACAGTTTAACCGCTACGCCTTTCGCCGGGTTATAGCACCGAGAAGGATGTAGGGAGCTAACGGTGGCTAGCTTTTTTCTAGAAAATGACAACACAGCTGTAAATGTCAAGTCCACTGTTAAATACCTGGACGGATTTAAACCCAGTACCATTCTAGAAAAACAAGAAGGGTTTATCATGTGTGTAAATAACCCAGCTGTGTCCGGTGACACCAGCCTTTTATTTATTTATTTATTTTTATATAGCGTAGATAATATCGCGCTGGGCCGCCTGGTCCAGCGGAGCTGCGGGGCGGTGAAACTGCTGAGGAGAATGGAAAAAGGATGCAGCCTTATTAGTTTCACACAAGCAAGATGGCGCCTGCAGCTTGGTGTTCCTCTGATGGACCACAGAGGAATATGTTGCCCAGGACAGCTGGAAAAAAGGATGAATGGGCACCTGTAAATCAATTAGTGCATTTTTCCTCATTGTCATTACATTCACGGCGAAGGGGTTGTTTTTCACGCTGCAGGCTCACCAGCCCCTGTGTGTGGTGCAGTGAAAATGTCTCCACAGCAAAATTATGCGGTACACACTATCGACACCATACCCGTGTCTGTCGTGACATTTGAGCCGCATTTGTTTTGTAACGTTGAAATCAGCATTGTGCTGCCTTTTACGCACCAAGCCTCCGGCGATATAGAGATTATAATTTTCCACGAGGTTTGTCACGGTAAGCATACCGAGGATTGTTTTACTCTCTTGCCAGTTTAGTTTACCCCAGCACACACAAGCCTATTATGCTGTAGTGATTTCGCTTTCTCTATTTTTGTTTTATTGTTTTTTTTTGTTTTGTTTTTGTTTGTTTTTTTGTCGTAATGTGAAAATGATATACAAGCCCTGCAGCACCAAAATACATTAAGTTATTTTAGGGTAATCTTGGATTGGTTTACTAGTAACATGCGGCTTTATGAAAAACTGGTTGAGGCTTAAATATGAAAACAGGCAGCGTCACTTTGAAAGACATAAATAAGTAATGGAGTATATGGTAGTGCTGTGATAACGCAAATTTGATATCAATGTGATACCAAGTAAATCAAGGGCCAGTGTTGCCTATACTTTTAACCAGGGAAGGCAGTGTGTCATGATTTATCAGAGTCAGAGAGACTTTATTTATCCCCAAGGGGCAATTAAGATACAACAGAGCAGCATGACGTTTAAGAACGCAAAACTGCTCAGCTGACTGGCCGGTCGACCACACAAGCAGCGACCCAGAAGGAGGAGAACTCCCCCCAGACTGAGCTCCAACAGGAAATCAGTTTGAGAAGGGAGGGAGGAGGGGGGGGGGAGCGGGGTGCGTGTATGGGCTCAAATTGTGGTTATAAATATTTTGTACTTGTAAATCAGGATTTGTATGTGTAAAAAGAATTTGTGTGTGCGTAAAAAAGATTTGTGTGTGGGCTTAGCCAAAAAAATGTGTGAGAAACTGCATTCAAGTTGCAAGTTACAAGTATGAATTTTGACCCTATTTTTCTTCTGTTTGTCCAATGTCATGTCAATCACAAATTTAACTATCCAATCAGAGAACAGATGGGTTTGGCTATTGGAGGGGTGCTTTATGGAGCTTCAGGTCCTTGAAGGAAATAAATGCCCTTTTACATGCCAGCAGTGCAGCACAGCGTTTTCCTTCATCACCACGAAGGAAAACAGTCTGTGGTGGTCCGAGTTTTGTGTCACAGGTTTACGTGCTTAATACAGGGACCTCCAGAGCCTTTTCAACAGCGTCAGAGTCAGAGATAGAAACAACAAGGAGCAGGTGCATCTAGTACAGGTAGAGCTGCTGCAAAAACCCACAGAGCTCAGCAGCCGGGTCAGCCCTGACTTTGTGTTAAACTCATCCTAAAGTAATAATGGTATTTCTAACCACTAATATACCACAACTTTATCCTTTCAACAGCTACTGAAAGTTAGGGGACCTAGCTTCTATCGGATATTTACATAGAGATCCTCTAGCTTCCAACTGTATTACCCTTCAAGGACCTGCAGTTTAAAAAAGCGCCCCTCTGACAGACAAACCCATCTATTCTCTGATTGGATAGTTACATTTGTGATTGACATGACATTGACCAACCAGATGAAAGGAAGAAAAATAGGGTCAAAATTCGTACTTGTAACTTGAAACAAATCTTTTTTACGCACGCACAAATTCTTTTTACATATACAAATCCTGATTTAAAAGTACAAAATATTTATGACCACAATTTGAGCCCATATGCGTGTGTGTGTGTTTTCTCCGTGTTCAGCCGAGAGAAAGTCTCCCTTTACTCGATTAGGCAAAAGTCCACAATCTTTGGTCAACACGGGTGGCCTTGAAGGAGGTGGGAGAAAGTCACAAAAACAGTTTTGTTATCTAAGGGAGAATTTTGTTATTCCTATCAGCTTTTGCCTTGAGCATCCAGCTGGTGCCAGGGGGCAGAATGAGGTGAGATGGTAGTTGTTTTGGTCAGTGCAAACAAACTGCATCCAATTTTGCAGTTGGTCTAATGTCCATCACTGGCCACCAGGTCTCTCAATTCCCGTTGCAGTGTCACCTCAAGATCTTATCCATATTGCAGAGCCATGAGCTTCTCCAAGATCTTATCCATGTTGCGTTCAGTAAACACAGTCTGAGTACTCACAGCCCTGCCCATTGTCTATCATGTTGGCCAGCCTTATGGGAAACGTCTCCGCAGGACAATCGGGCTCTCCCAAGCCCCGGCTTCTCACCGAGAAGAGGTTGCTTTATGATCTAAAGCATCATCAATCTGCAAATTGTACAATGCAATACAGTTTTATGTGTATAGCAAATTTAAAATCAGAGGTACACCAAAGTGCTTCACAAAATCCAGTAAAAGTACCGGTAGTAACAAAATACAAATGCAAATAAGCTAGCAGGTAGAAAGCATTGATTAATCAAGCATACAAGGTAAGCAGATATCAAAATAAAACTTCAAAGGTAAAATCAATACAAAACATTGTTCAACAAAACAGAAGAAAAGGGGTTCCATGAGAGTATACTTACAAGAAGCGTACTCTAGATAGCCAGGAAGGCTAAACCAAATAGATACGTTTTCAATTGAGATTTAAAAGTCTGGATCGAATCAGACACGCAAATAGCTTGTGGGAGATTGTTCCAGATGTTAGGTGCAAATGGAGCGAAAGCACGGTCACCTCTGGTCTTTAGCTGTGACCTAGGTTGCACCAAGAGCAATAAGCCTGTTGATCTCAGTGCTCTCCTGGGAATATAGAGGCTGAGAAGATCAGTAAGGTAGCTAGGTGCAATATTTTTTATGATTTTAAAAGTAAGCAATAAGATTTTAAAATCAATGCAATATTTAATGGGAAGCCATTGTAGGTCAAAGAGAATTGGGGTAATAGACTCAAACCTACCAGTTCCATTTAAGAGGCGTGCCGCAGCATTTTGAGAAAGTTGCAGTCTATGTAGAAGGGCAGATTGGAGACCAGTGTATAGGGAGTTGCAGTAGTCTAATCTAGATGTGACAAAGGCATGAATATGTTTTTCAAGATCCTCATGTGGTAAGTATGGCTTGGCTTTAGAGATTAGACCTAGTTGGTAAAAACTAGGTTTAACTACAGAGGACACAAGGAGGTTTTTGAACACATTTTGATGACCACTAAATCATGATTTTCACAGCTTTCAGCTTTTCATGTAGTTTGAGACTGCTTTTTTGGGGTGAGACCTGGAATGCACATCTGCCCCTCTCTGAAGTGCTTTGGGTGAACTTCTGTTGTTTAAACGTGCTATAAGCTGGAATAAAGTAAATGTGACAGTCAACACAAAAAGTTTCAGACATTTTTTAAAATTAATATTTGAGCTTTATTCTTACATTTCCAAAAGAAAATATTTTTTTAACACAATTCAGTGGGCTGTATACTGAACTCGGAGGGTAGAAACAAAGTATCGATCCTATTGCGCTAGTATCGATCCAATACTAGTACCAGCGTTAGTATTGATGCTACAGATATTTGGAGCGAGACACCCACCTAGTATATGGGGTGAATAGCTATGAGTGGAATGATGTGCCCTTCAGCAGATATTAAACCACACACATCCTCAGTTGATATGCCCCAAGAAGATGTAATTAGAAATATAAATCAGTGAGGTAACATAATGCAGACCAGGCAGAACAGCTACTAGAAACAATGGGTTATGACATGCATATTCACAGGAGTCTAATTATGTGCTGTTATTCACAGGCAAACGCATCATAATGTCAGAATTAGTCATTTAATAATTGACAACAGTTGGCTCAGAGGCTAGCGTTTTGTCAGTGTGCACCATCAGCTTTTTTGTGTTATCTGCCAGAAAATCAAGGCCTCACAAAGGCGAAAACACATCGAGACTTCCACCAATTGTGTCCCAAACAAAAAGGATGGAAAATATGCTGATAGCAGTATCCTATGAAATCGACTGCCAAACCCAGTTCTATGGAAAGACATTATTTATACCTTATGGGTTTTTTTTCGTAGCTAGAATTTAATACCTTGTAGATTACTTTTATTTTCCCTTCTGAACACTCCCATTGTACTTTAACTAATGGAGTAAAGCCAGACTTGACAGACAGATTAAGAGAACAAAAAATGTGCTGTTCTATGGCAGTAGTATTGTTGAGGAATTTAAAAGCATTCATCTTTATGACTTACTAATCTCACTACTTTATATTTGAAGTATGCAGTAGAATGACTTCAGAGGAACTTGGTACATACAGTATAAGCTGCATGATGAGATATTTATGGATAAGCTATACTTTAGGGAGTTTGGTAGTTTTCGTTATTGTTCTGTTTTATACTTTTTCTCTGTCCAGGTGCCAGATGATGACTCGGTGGGTTTGCTAACCGAGCCCCAGGTGGCCATGTTCTGCGGGAAGCTCAACATGCACATCAATGTGCAGAGCGGCAAATGGGAGTCCGACCCTTCTGGTACCAAGAGCTGCATTGGCACCAAGGAGGGCATCCTGCAGTACTGCCAGGAGGTATTTCAACCGAGTAAAACAGCACTGCAGAGAGAGAGAGGTATGAAGTATTGCAGCAATAACATTCAAATCTCCCATGTTTGCACAGGTGTACCCAGAGCTGCAGATTACAAATGTTGTGGAGGCCAACCAGCCTGTCAGTATCTCCAACTGGTGCAGGAAGGACCGCAGGCAATGCCGCAGTCATGCACATATTGTGGTGCCACACCGCTGTCTGGGTGAGCTTTTTTTAGTCCCTTTGTTACTGAGTGTGTTTATGCATGGTTGCATCTTTAAAAGTGTACAATACATGCAAAAAGGTGTATTTCTGTTGCAGTAGGAGAGTTTGTGAGTGACGCCCTGCTCGTTCCCGACAAGTGTAAGTTTCTGCACCAGGAGCGTATGGATCAATGCGAGAGCCACCTGTACTGGCACACTGTAGCCAAAGAGGTGAGGAGGGTGGCTTTTTGTGTCTGTTTGCTTCCCTCATTGTCCTTCTGTTTCTGTGGTAGCGCCACTGTATGACTCAGTGCTGTCAGCCTTCCCTGGCACTTTCTTCTGAGTTATTCTTGTCCTTTTCTGTGCTGTTTATATTCAGTAAGCCATAGTTCAGGTTTCTGGGTTTGCCGCAGTTAGCTCTCATAAGGATTAAACCGATTGAACATTATGGTGTTTGATTTTGGATGCTGTGTGCTGTTAAAATTAGTACTGCGGAGACCGCTCCATGAATCTCCATGACTACGGGATGCTGCTGCCATGTGGTATAGACCGTTTTCGAGGGGTGGAGTTTGTGTGCTGCCCGGCCTGGGCTGAACGGGAGTCAGACAGCGCACAGCTTCAGGGGGAGGAATCCGATGTGTGGTGGGGCGGAGCTGAGAGCGAATACTCTGATAACAGGTACGATCACAGGTGGACTTTGACTCGTTTCTGTGCACGCCTGTTGATACAAAGGCTGAACCACCCGTTCTGACCGCAGCATGACCCGCCCAACGGACATACAGCTGGCCGCCAGGGAGGATGACGAGGATGTGGACGAAGAGGTGGAAACGTTTGAAAGGGATGACAACGGGGATGGAGAAGAAGATGACGAGGAAGTCGATATGACGGATGACCGAGATGGCGATGAGCCCAACGCTAACATCGCCATGACAACAACGACAACCACCACCACTGAGTCAGTTGAAGAGGTCGTTAGAGGTGAGAAATGAAGCAGTTCTGCCCTCTTCTCACTCTCCTTAAGTTTTTTTGTTTGTTTGTTTTTTGTTCATGGTTTGATTTCCATCATGTGTCGCTATGTTGAGTTACTTCTGTCTCCCATAAAATTCCAAACCTCACCTTTTGCATTCATGTTTAATTTGCCTATGTGTACATGTCTCAGCGGTTTGTTGGGCTAGTGCTGAGTCAGGCCCATGTCACGCCATGCTGGAGCGTTGGTACTTCATGCCTGAGACGGGCCGCTGCGCCCCCTTCTTGTTTGGGGGCTGTGGGGGCAACAGGAATAACTTTGAGTCGGAGGAGTACTGCCTCGCTGTCTGCAGCAGCTCGTGTAAGTCCCGGGACTGAAGCTACAACCTGAAGTGTCCACATCAGGAGCCTGATTCCTGTCCTCAGGCTGCTGCAGACTGTTTCTCTGGCTCGCTCGTTCTTTCTGTCTCTCACTGACCTTACCGTCTGAGGCCTGTTAACCTTTCAGAGCACTGACAACTGGCTGTAGTTTCATTCATTTCATCATTTTTTCCATCAAGATAGAAACTGTATTTTTGAATTGGAAAGCAAAAGTAGACACAAGAAGAAGAAAAAAGAGGGCCACAACATTACAAGGCTGTGAGCAAACCTAGTTCAAAAGGACCAAATCATTGTTAGTTCTACCTGAGGAGAAAAATCTCTCAAAAGTCAAAAGTGAAAATGTGGCACACATACAGTGTACCAAATAACTGCTGACACTCTGGGGAATATTGCTCATTTTGTTTTTTAGGTAAAAAGAGAACCCCCCCCCCTTAACTCTAACATTAACCCTCTCAGGCTCAAATTAAACCTTTTGTTGCTAATGCACAACCAAGTCCTGCAGTGGTACTTCTGAGTAAAAAAAACTCATAAAATATGTATGTGGGGTAATCAGAATGTTAGTTGCAAATCGGCAACGCCTGCCTCGAGAGGGTTTAGCTGCTGCCTTTGTTATAGATTTCACTGTAGCACACACGGTTCAAACACAGCGTTAAACAAACACGTGGGGTTTTTGGCTAAGAGTGCAGCTCAAATGTTTACATAATTTTCAATAACATTCTTTTGTGTTCTTAACAGGTGTAGCTTGCACAATAGTGTACTCACCCTGTGGTAGCTCGATGTTGAAATACATCCTTGCTGGCGTTAACAACAGATAACGTGGCATGTAGATTTTTTTATTTTTTTATTTTTGGAAATCCTATTTTCCTAGTTCGTTTTAATGTGTGAAATCCTACAAATCAAACTAATTTGCATTGAAAAGTGACTTTAACATTATATAAGTAATATTGTTAACGTGTTAGCAGGCTTCACAGATCTGTGATTTCACTGCTTCTTTGCAATTCAGATACCTCTTTATGAGAACTCCCTTATAAGTCAAACCCACATATGAAATATGAAAAAAATAAATGTCATTATTTAAATAGGCTGATTACTCCCTGAAACCTCTGGACACTGTGGGTTTAAGCAAATCACTAAAACAGGGTTAATTCTGCTTAATTAGAATGATAAACGAGGGATTAAATGAAGATAAACTGCAGTTTTATTAGTGCGTGACTCAGTGCCAGCAGTGTTTTGTTTTTGTTTTTTTTTGTTTGTTTTTTTTGTTTAGTTTAGTTTAGTTTTTTAAATCCTACTGGCCAACGGGAGAGTTTCCATGGTGCAGAGTGGCCATGACACAGTCGTTCACCTCCAAACCATTTAATCACTCATTGAATCATTTCTAACCCGCACCGCCGTCATAACAGTGTGAAGACCCAACGGTGAATGCCACCTTGTGTCTGCATGCGTTTCTATACCCGTGTGTGTGTCTGCATGCTTCACACTGCAGTGTGTGTTTGTAAAAGAAAAAAAAAATTGTGCCTGCAGCTCTGTAGTAGTGAAGATTCCATCGGTGTGTCTTAACCAGATGTGTGTTGGTGGTGTGTGTGGAAAAAGGGAATGCACTCTTTTAAGTTTTAAGCTGGTTTCCGTTTCCTCACGGCGAAATCATCAGCAATACAGTCGGCCCTCATCCTGACTCAGCAGTCCTTATCTCCATGGTCCCACATTCAACAGACACACAAAACTGTGGGAAACACTTCACTTTCTGTCCCCTGAAATCCTGCTTATCTCTTATGTAAATATTTACATAGAATTTCCATTAATTTTCTGTGTGTACCTAATCTCTCAAGTCCCTAACCCACCCTTTCATCAAACAAGTGGAATTGTTTATAACTGAATGCATTGTGGGTTTCCAGCTGACCAATTTCAGTGTTTTTCCTGCATTTAAACATCTGTCTATCTCTGTTTTGCGCCTCAGTTTGCTTTCAACTGCTCTGTGTTTAATTCCCATCTCCCCGCACTCTCATCCAGTACCAACAATGGCCCCCAGTCCTCCAGACGCTGTGGATCGCTACCTGGAATCACCCGGTGACGACAGCGAACACACAGACTTCCAGAAGGCCAAAGAAAGCCTGGAAGCCAAACACCGTGAAAAGATGTCCCAGGTGTGTGTTTGTGTGTTTTCTTATCGTAAGCATTCCTCTCAATGTGATGTAGACCAGCGGTCTCCAACCTTTTTCGCGCCACGGACCGGTTCATGCCCGACAATATTTTCACGGACCGGCCTTTAAGGTGTCGCGGATAAATACAACAAAATAAAAAAAAAAGATGACACGCGTAAAAAGACCCAGGAAAACCGAGTTAACGGTAAAAACGATAACAAAATAACGCTGAAAACCGATTAAAACCCTGAAAACCATACATTTCACACCTGAGCCTCAACTCTCGCGGCCCGGTACCAAACGACTCACGGACCGGTCCGAGGCCCGGGGGTTGGGGACCGCTGATGTAGACCATGACAGAAGCTTAAACGTCTTGCTTTTTCTTTCAATCTGACACTTCAGGTTATGAAGGAGTGGGAGGAGGCTGAGAGGCAGGCCAAGAATCTGCCTCGTGCAGACAAGAAAGCAGTCATCCAGGTAGGAATCAGGCCACAGTGTCTGCTGTAAATGTCTAATTGCCAAAAAGAGTTACATTACATACATATACATTACATAACTGAGATTTATATTATCCTGGACAAATTTGGCAAAAGTTTAAGAGAAATAGAATTTAGAGTTTCTTGGTTACGGGTGCATTTATAAGGGAGATTACATTTAAAGCCAGTTGAGTGAGTTATTATATCTTAATTAACCCTAATGAATTGAATGGATTTAAATGTCCATGGAGTTTGCGACAGGGAGCTAAAAATAAGATTTAATAATTGTAATTGACGATGTGTCAGCTGATATTCTGAAAAGGGTCAGCGAGAGGTTAAACTTACACTTGAGCAGTAAAAGGACGATGGGGTGCTGTCGTCATCCCGATGGGTGGCTGGGCGAGCAGCATGGACATCCAAGTTTATGAACAAGACAATTCAAGAATGAGGCAACGTAAAATTTGAAAATTGATACCATATGTGCATCTACTAAAATACTTGACCTCAAGGTCCACATGTCAAGTCTTCTGAAAATCTTGTAAATGTGATAACTCAAGAAGGCTGAGGAGTAGCATTGGAGGTCGTCAGTATTTTTAACCCTGTAGAATACATTTCAGATAAATAAATGATGATGGCCAATATCAGCCTGTGATACTTGTTAGCCAATATATCTGTCAGGCCTGAGGTTGAAAGTGTATCATTGTATTTAATGGTGGAAATAAGACAGACCTCTTCTCTCCAAACACATGTTTCTACCGTAATGCAGTGTGGGTATTTGTTCATATACCGACTGTGTAAAAAGTACTGTATCTGCAGCACTTCCAGATAAAGGTGGAGGCTTTGGAGCAGGAGGCAGCGGGGGAGAGGCAGCAGCTGGTGGAAACCCACATGGCCCGGGTGGAAGCTCTGCTGAACAGCCGCCGACGCCGGGCTCTCGAAAATTACCTAAGCGCCCTGCAGGCCAATCCTCCACGGGTACGTGCACGTCCCCACACACCTAACAACATCCTAATAACAGGAACGCTACATTGATTTAATACTCTAAATTGGTGCCAAACAGTTTTGATCAATGAGTCTTTTGAAGTTGTTTATCAGCAAGGCGCACATGTTTAAGAAGCGTATCCAACGTGTTAGAATTCCACTTATTACATAACCCTGTGCCACCACCAGTCCCGTCAAGTTTTGAGCCTGCTGAAAAAGTACATCCGCGCAGAGCAGAAGGACAGGCAGCACACGCTGAAGCATTATGAGCACGTCCGCACAGTCGATCCCAAGAAGGCTGCTCAGATCCGCCCTCAGGTATCTGGATCAAACAGTCAAAGTCTTTAAGCATCATAAAAATAAGTTACGGCTTTTAAAATAGACACAATCACAAAGTGGGGTTTTTTTTCTCATCTCCAGGTGTTGACTCATCTTCGTGTCATTGATGAGAGGATGAATCAGTCGTTGGGTCTGCTCTACAAGGTGCCAAGTGTGGCAAATGAGATCCAAAACCAAGTCGGTATGTGTTTCTTCATGTCTTATTCTTAAAAGTCAAAGGTTGAGGACACTCATCACAGTAAATCCCCGAAACATCTATTACTGAGAATTCATCCAAATGTCATTTGTAGCTTCCAGTGCCTCACTGGTTTTAGGCAGTTGGTATTAAAATTAGGTCATAGGTTGCGAAATCTACGAAAGTATTCTTGTTGTTTTATTCACATGCTAAACGCAATTGCTCACTCAGCAAGAGGTACAAGTGCTCAGCAGACATAAAGGGATTATTTTGACAGTCCTATTAAATGGCTGTTTTGTTGCCTTCAGAATGGGAAAAACCTTCCACCTGTCAGCACTTGTCTTACTTGGCATATAATAGCATGTTTGTTTAATTGTTGTGAAAGCCGATGACTAAAGTTTTTCACTTATATTTTATGTTGTTTGTTTGTTTGGTTTGTTTGACGGGGCAGTTTACCTGCTGGGAGAAAGTCTTTCTCAATTCGTTCCTAAGGCATGCTGTTCAGGCAGAGACCAGTGCTTAGTGGGTCAAAGGGACCATGCTGGAACAGAATGTGATATTAAAAAGAAATAAAGGCGAGCATGGTTCATCGAAAGACTGATAGCTTGGTTTTGATTTGCGTTTTAACCAAGAAAGGTGAAGCAGAGGAGATATGCCGTTACATGTAGATATGCCAGTTACAGCATGAGGTGTGTACCAACTCCTACAGATTATATGTAACTGCAAAAGCCTGTATTTGACAATGGCAGAAATGTGAATATGCCTTTGAACATTAGTGTAGGGCAAAGCATAAGTCCAGCCACAGTGACAGTAATATTCAACGGACAGAGTCTCAGCTCATAAAAGAGAGTGAAAAAGTCAGATAATAAATGTTGCATCTTTCATCGGGTTTTTTCAGTTCCCCTGTTTCACCGTTGTAGTCCACTACAGATGGCTACATATCGAATCAGACCAGTTTTGGCCATTATTAAGAAAACAAGTGTAATTGCATTCATCAAAAAAAGTGTGGGAAGCTTGTCTTTTAGGCCCCAAGGTCCCAAGATTCATTCCCTCTACCTGTCCCAAAGGGTCATGTGGAATTTGGAATTTCCTCCTGAAATAAGCGAGAATCAACTAAAACTTGAGGGACTGCTCTAACTTCATGAATTTAAGGCAATTTTTAAATTCCTCGGATGCAAATGTTTCGCCTGAGTATTATTACCTTTGTTTCCAGCATTATCCAGTTACTTTTACCGAGGTATTCATTTTTTATTGACAACAAAGTTTATACATTTTGGTTGTTTCTCTGTTTTTATGTGTGTTTATTTTCTAATTGTGTGTACTTAACTGTTGTTATGTATGTGCTGCTACTTTGGGCAGCATATGTAAAAAGAGATTCTGAGATCTTATGTTGTCCTGATTAAATAGAAAACTTGAGATTATACAATCTGTGTTATGCAACAACCATCCAAACCACACTTATTCAGTACCCTTTAACTCCCTGTAGTGTGAATTAAAGCGATGCTTTTAACATGTGTTTGAAGTCCACTGATTACAGGACACTAAAACACTGATAATGCAGTTTCATTCCGCCATGATTACTTTCACCACTTTAGGCTATTGTGTAGCCTTGATTTGTTTTTCCCTCTAACCGCCACATTCCTTTCTCGGATTTGTCATCACTTAACCATCTGCTTCATTCTCATTTTGTTCCTTTTCTTTGTAGCAATTATAATGCAGCGAGTTCAGGCGGAGCTGTTTCAGCAAGTCTCTTCACTGCAGAGCGATGGTCGGGTGAGTCAAGTTGCACCAACTCACAAATGCAAAGTCTTCTTTGTGAACGTGGACATTCTGGCATAAATATTGGAATCACATAGACTGACATGACAAAACAAAGTCACTGTAACCACTGACGTGATGGGAGTGGTGTAATTAAAGCGATTAACAAAGAAAATGATGTTGTGATACTGCGCCTGTTTAAATGAGGTTTTATTAGTGATCTTTTCCACATAGACATCATAATTTGATCGGGTTATAAATAAAAAGCCACCCAAACGCCACGTATCCTGATTAACATTCCTCTGTGTTTGCAGATGGATGGCAGGGTGAGTTATGGCAACGACGCTCTGATGCCTGATCAGGCCTACAGCTCGGCTCCTATGGACCCTGGCCTGGATGGGCTGGGGTTCATTCACCCTGAGAGCTTCAATCAGCCCAACACAGAGAACCATGGTAACACACACTACATTTTGTGACATAAATTGAATTTTATTAACTTTTTAAAAATGTGGTTTGATATTGAATATTTTTGTTACACGCTGTATTTCTGTAGTTGAACCCGTCGATGCTCGTCCAATTCCAGACAGAGGACTCCCCACACGGCCTGGTATGTATGTGAAGTCCAAACGGAAACACAAGTGCATACTTACATCCTCACTCGTATACATTTACTGCATATTAAGGACAGGTTTCAAAATTCAGGTCGTTTCTAACATTGCACTTGCCAGACCTCATGCTAAGAGTCAGTCGAAACAGCAGCACAGGTGCAACTTGTGCTCCTCTTAAGCAGATGAGAGAAGGAGACTGAAGAGAGAAACCTCAGGGAGTATGAACATAATATAACACTGGCTATATTCAGTTTCACTCAATTCCTGTTATTTAATAAGCACCAGTTCAACAACAGTTATTATAAGGTGCTTTATACTACATGAAAAAGAGCCTAATATATTAGAGAGAATCCCCTGTGAGGACACACATGATGAAGAGACCTCTGGCAGAACCAGGCTAAAGGAGGGGGAAGCGTTCTGGCACGATTGGTTTGGGGATGAGGGAAATGAGAGGAGGAAGAAGAGTGGCGTCTAAAAGCATCAGGAGCGAAAAGCTAACCTTAAATGAGTGATTTTAAACTGTTAGTTGGAGAGCTGAAAGACAGCAATAAGTTATTACAGTTTCCTGAGTCTTTATAATTCCACTAAAGCTTTCAGGCTTTCTTTAATATTAGGTTGTAGCCTTTTTGATCCTTTTGGAAAAAAAAACATTTAGTGTTTGATAGAGAAGTGTCTCATAGATAAACATAAGTGAGCTCCATAACGGCAGCGACATCATCACCAAGAATCGGAGCACCACAGTGTGACAGGAGACTATAAACACACACAAACAAGATACTGGGCAGTAAAGTGATTGAAATACTCTACAATGTTACAATAATAAGTGGTGTGCATATGTCCAAATCAAAGTGTTGCAACATCTGCACAAAGCTGTTGTATTCCTTTCCTGTAAATGATTTGTATTTGAATCACACGCAAGTTTTCTATCAGTTGCTGTTGGTGAAGGATTAATGATTATAATTGGATAATAGCATTTGACACTTATGCCAAATAAAAACATCTCAAAATTACAAGGCAGGTCTATATCCAGTTTCGAGATTCATTTGAGATGTGGTTGGCTCCTGGGTTTCGATGAGACTCTTTTAAGTGTCCTTTGATCCACCAAAAATTGTTCAACTACTTGATAGATTAATACGGGGGCAAATAATCCCACGTACTCTGAGGACTTTACAGGAATCCACAGTGTCAAATGAAATCACCTCCTCCCGCTGTTTGTGTATTAAAAGACAGTTTGGGGTTTTATTTCACCTCTAAATGTCTTTCTACTGCTTCATTTCCTATAAGACTAAGGATAAGAATCTTTTTTTTTTTTTTTAAATCCCAGAGGGAAATTCATATGTCTTAAATAGCTCATCTGCTATTTGGATGAGAATTAAAAGGTCTGATGGCTGTGGGTGCAAATGATTTTCTGTTTCTCTCTGTTTTAGGAGAGATGCAGAAATCCATGTGCTCGATTTCTGGGATTAATTTGGGTGATTGATTCTGTGGTTTCAGTGTCTGCCCTGAAGCCGGAGGAGATGCCAGAAGTGCGGATGGACACTGAAGAGAGGCAGAGTGCTGGATATGAAGTTTATCATGAAAAACTGGTAGGAAAACCCAGCAAACCCAGTCATCAAATATCATCTCCTTCAGGGATTTATGACTGACTTACTATTATTATTTTCTTTAATGTCAGGTGTTTTTCGCTAATGACGCTGGATCCAATAAAGGCGCCATTATCGGGCTGATGGTTGGTGGGGTGGTCATAGCAACAGTCATTGTCATTACCTTGGTGATGCTGAGGAAGAAACAGTACACTTCAATTCACCACGGCGTGATCGAGGTAAAAGGCTCACCAGTTTGTGCTCATAGATCAAACATGGTTCGCGTGTTAGTAACTCCTCATCCTCTTGTCCAAAGGTGGATGCAGCTGTGACGCCAGAGGAGCGTCACCTGGCCAAGATGCAGCAGAACGGCTACGAGAATCCCACCTACAAATTCTTCGAGCAGATGCAGAACTAAAAAGCTGCACAACAACATTTCCCCCACAGTGTCAGCCTGCGCTCTGTTCCATTCAGCTCCTTTGCCCTCAGCCCCAGCACCTTCAGCGCCCTGTTCAGGAGGTGAAGGGTGCGAGGATGACTGCATAGCCTGGTTTGTGTCTTTGAAAAGGAAAGGAGACACTTTTGTCAGGGGTTTGGGCCAAAGAAAACTGATATGGAACAAAGCCTCCTTAAATCCCTTGATTGTACAGAGCTAAGCATTACCCAGCAGCCCGGTTAGACAAAGGTATCCTGTTACACCTACACATTTCAGTCAGCCCCTGGAGTTCTCATAGCATTTGTACTGGAAAACCCCCCGTCGACTGTTTATACGTGATCACGGCAGTAAGACACCCACAGCCGAAACTTGTAATTTACCAATTACTCCCTCACTGCTCCTCAAACCGGTCCGACGAGAGCTCTCAGAGCGACCCGTCGCACGAATAGTGTTTCAGGTTTATTTTTCAAAAAATGAGAAAAAAATGAAGAAAAAAATACATAAATATATACAATCAAAAATATGTAAAAGCAGGAAAAACTTTTTTTTTTAAAAACGTGTAATATATTAAGACAGAGATTAGCTGTAAGTATATGTAGTGCATGGCAATATTGATGACTGATTAAAAGTATACTGTATGTGAAGGTCCTCAGGACGAGGAGGGGAAGGGGGGGGGTCCTCTCCCTAGATATTTTAGAAGGATTGTACATTTCTGGCGTCTTCTTTGTGACATGAAGAAAAAAACGAGTATTCAGAATCCGGTCTGCTTTGTCGTCACAGACTTGCTTTAACTGAATCTTGGCTCTTTATTGCTCATCTCCATGCTTCACTTTGTGTTAGCTGCATGGGCAGAAAAAAAAGCTCTATGTATGTAATATATGAAGTGTAATAGTATCCGAAAGGAAGATGATTGTGTTACTTGTTTGCGTTCTATGCACTCTTGTCATTTTTGGGAGTTTTGATTATTGCCACCAAATATTGCTGTTACAGTCTCTGATGCCAACTGTCGCTGCACTTTGGATTTTTCTTAGAAAGAGGCTCGAGGTTCAAACCTTTTAAGATGGAAAGTTTTTATGAAAGCCTATCATTCCACTGTCTTTGCTGTAAATAATTCAGATGACGACACCTTCCTTCACTTCCATTCCCACTTCCAGTCATTTCTTTCCCAACCCCCCTTCCCTCATGTTTATCCTCTCCTTCTTGCTGTGTCAGCAATATTGTACATTGCGGCACTTTGGGACATCGTATGTGAGCATTTCATAAATAGGACTGTTTGGGCGTGGGGAAATCAGACATTTTCTCCTCTCTGGACACATTCCTCCACCAAATGTCACATTCTATTTTTCTACATCACCAATGTATACGTGTACAGCGCTTCTGTTTGTCCAGTGCTCAATATTTCAGCTCCTGTCGAATCTGTAACTTATTAGGAGGAAACATGGCCCTCTCTCTAAATTATTAACCATGAATGTGACATATTGTGCATTTCTATGAGAAATACAACACATATCGCCTGCACATTGCACCCACACGTGGATAGACACTGACAGAAGCTCTTAATCAGGCAAATGTTTCAATTTGTATTGATGCTCACTCTGGGTATCTTTGGAGCCTAGTGATGAAACAAACTCTTTGTCCCTCTGCTCATTGATTCAGTGACCTTTCTCTGTGTGTAGTTAAATGAACAATTTGCTTAGAAAAAGCTTTCTACACTCACTATACCATCAATAAAATTTTGAATGTACATAGAAGCATTTGGGTGTCTGTCAATGTGAGTCTTAAAAAGAGAAACTTCTCACACAGCTATTAAGAAAATGCTTGCCACTTTATTCCCCCAGTGGACAAAAAGGGTCCAATAATTCAGGGAACAAACACTAAATAAAATACAAAACGGGTCCTCTATAAATGGAAAATATGAAAATACACTTGCCCTTGTGGCTATCAAAAACATGAAATACCGGTATATACAGTGGAAATGGTCCTAACTACAGACAAGGAACACACAACACAAAGCTCTTAACTGGATTTTTCAGTCACACTCAAGCATTCAATGACATGCACGCAACAATCAGTAATCAGAAAGACATTCTCCCTTCATCCTGAACACTCTTCTCTTGGTTAGAGTAACAGAAAAGCTAAAAAAAACTTCACCTGTCTCAGTCTAACTTGAATCAAACTGTAAAGACAATAATAAAGGTGGTAATCCACGCTGATCAGAGACCAGCTTTGCATTTCTGTGTCTGAGAGACGTTTTTTATCAGCGGTGGAGCGCACGTTTTGTCCGCAACACCTGACAAGCGCTATAATGTGACGACCTTCAGCTGTCCTTGTCTAGCGTCGTGGTGGCCAGGGTCACTGTAGTGATCGGCTGCCCGATGCCGTGCATCTGCATGCGAGCCAGTTTCTTCTGCTCACACTCGGTCACCAGGCTGTTGAGCTCAGCAGCGCTGTAGCCAATCAGAGTCCTCAGGTCACACACAAACTTGTAGACAAAGCGCTTTCCCTGCACCTTGCAGATCATGTCCCCGTCGTAGTAGTATCTGAATGAAAATGCAAAACTCAGAATCACACCAAAGTATATCAACTGATGAGAGACAACAGATATGCAGATGGCTTTCAACAAATGAATAATGGACAATACATCAGTGTATCCGTTCTTTTATATTACAGCAGCTTTACATTTTAAAATATCAGAATAATCAGGTTTGTTCTAAGTTCTCTTAGTAGCAGAAAGAACCTCTCTTCTTCCTCTTCATATCCTCCTATCTTGGATCGTCACTCCTGCCTACAGGCCATCACTACTAGTGTGACAGTCAATCAGCTAAATATCAATGGCAATAAAACGTATCCTGACTTCACAAAATAAACCATTTTGTTGTCTCTAAAGACGGTTGTCAGGTCCACACTTCCCAAAGCGTCAAAAGTCTTAAAGTCATCTTGAACAATACTCTTTATCGTCCACATCACATTCGGCCTACTACCACCCACTTAAGATTTCTAGACTTCTTTCTCAACACAGCACTCAAGTCCTGGTTGCCTCCCATTTGGATTCCTGCAATACCACTCTCTCTGGTCTCCCAGAAAATCTCCTTAATCAGCTCCAGACGGTACAGAACTCTGACCATATTACAGCCATTCTCATCCAGCTTCATTGGCTCCCTATTCCTCAGCATATCCAATGCAAGATTTTCCTTCTCGGTGACTTGGCAGCCCCATATCTTTCAGACCACCTTCATCCTTACACCCCTTCCCTTTGCTCAGCTTGAGCTGCTCTCCTGCTGAGCGATGAGTGCCAGAGCCTTTAGGTGTGATGCACTTTGTCTTTGGAATTTACTTCCACTTCACTTTTATCGCCTAAATTCTTTGACACAGTTCAAATCGCACCTCAAAACCCTGCTATAACTAAGCTACGACCATTTCATTTATAAAGTGGGCATGTTGCACTACATGTATAAAGGCTCATTTACACCATGGTGCCCTGCTCTCAAAAACCTGACAGATGTCACGCTGTCTGTGAAGCTGGATTTAAGATAAGTGTTTAAAGTTTTGAGCGCCATCTTGTGTCAGTACAGAATGTGTCATCTCCAGGTTAATTGGTTAATTACTGCTAATAGACTTACAGTAGTTTATTTTAGCTAACTAATAAAATAAAATAAAAACAAAACCCCAATAACTCAGTCAGAAAAAAGGGCACTGAAACTGAAAATAAGGGGATCACTCTTCTGCTGTCCCTGGCTGCAACAATGACATTTTTGTTAAGAAATCAAGGCTCTACTGTCCACTTTCACTCTGTCTGTTAAGCAGTAAGTGGTTCTCCGTTGTTTGGCTAGCTAGCTAAGGTGTGTTTGAAGGGCGCCAAAAAATAAAATGTACTATTGTTTTTATTATTGTTATTACCACATAAGGGAAACAGTCAGCATCATCGGCCTACTACTGGAAATATTCTGTTTTAAGAAGACTGCTGTCTGCGTCTGCAGGAGGAAGCCTTGCTAACTTGCAGCTACACTCTAAATCGACTTTGTACTGGAAAGTTGGCAGCATGTTTAAAGTCAATCTCACTGCACCAGACATTTGTCTGCGGTGCCTGTGAGGTAATGGCTTATGTCTGGCTCCAAACTTTAGATAGAGTGCCACAAAAAGTTGCCATTAAACAAAAACACACAAACCTGAGGGCTCGACTGAGCTTCTCATAGTTCATGGTAGGCTTGTTCTTGCGTTGCCCCCATTTCTGTGCCACGAGCTCAGGCTGGTTGAGTTTGAACTCTCCCTCCTCGCCTACCCAGGAGATGCAGTCTCTTGCGTCCTTGTCGGTCAGCAGCTCGAGCAGAAACTGCCACAGCTGGATCTGACCATTGTTACCTGACAACAGAAAAACAACACAAAGTATTTGAAAAAGATTATTCAAATAAAATGTGTGTATCTGTAATAAAAAGACAATTTAACAGCCACAACTGATTAGAACATAACATTAGAAATGGTAATAGGAGTATTTTGTACCATTACTAAATCTGCCAATTCTAAATGTATTCAACTATTTAGTCTAAAATAGCGCATTAAAGAAGGTTTTGTCAGACAAAATGGCTAAAAACGTTGCATTTTCAGTTTGAATGCAAAGCAACATTACTGTCAGATTGTAAATTTAAAAACTAAAACCTAAAATTGGTGACAAAACTATCCCTGAACACTTTTGAAAACTTTCTGACTTTACAAAAAGTGAGTTGCCTAGAGAGCGGCTGTGCGCGTGTGTCCTACCTGTACGGTTCCCAGGTGAGCTGCGCTCCTCCCCTCCTGAAATGCGAGGTGCTCTGGGACCACGGTTCTGTTTCAACACCTTTATAGCAGTGGGTGTGCTCACTTGAGCTGGGATTATCTGCACAGCTGGAGGAACAGATGGGAAAACTCTTCATTAACATGTGTTTTGGATCTGAATCTATTTAATAAATAACTTCCTGTTAAATATATGGATTTTGTCCAGAGTTTAACGAGCAGAACTATGTGGAGGGCATGGTCATGTATAATCAGACAAGATAACCCAAACAACCGAGGGAATTTACAAAGTTTAAACATAGCACAATAAAGTTGATTATCTTTATCTGGACGTTGGTGATGAAATGTCTCTCACTGAAAACACAATGTTCCCTCTAATTTTTCACGTGTCTGAGCGAACACACAAACTCCCTGAGCGGTCCCTTGGACCACTGTGAGCAACAGCAGACTTGTACACTGTGGTCACGCCAGCATCGAATCCATCCAAGTTACATGGTTTATTAAAATAATCAAATTACAGCATTTACATTTATGTTAGACTGGTTTTAATTAACTGCTTTAGCCCACTTACAATGAAAATTAATAAATAAATCTTGTCCATGACCTGTTTAGCATGTTAACACTATTGGAAGTAAAAATAACTTGAACTCCAATTTTGAAAACAAAATTTTCTTTCTTCTTCTTTTTTTTTAATAAAGCTGACTTGTATTATGAGTATGAGTCAGTGGTCTGGGACAGAGTCCTGTAACTCTGTCTGCAAAATATAGTATATAATGACCAATGTTGGGCAATTAATTATATAGTTCTTCAAAAAAGAGTTATGCAAACAAAGTTTTTTGCAGCTGTTTACCTAAAAATGCGGCCAAGGCGTTTTTTTTTTTTTTAATAAACATTGCAAACTATTTACAGAACAATCAGCTGTTCTGCATCAAATTTGATGCCACACAAATTATTTGTGCCGCTCCAAAAAATAATTTCTGTCCACAAAAAGGAGAACAACAGCCTGATACCTGCAGGCCTAACAACAGGAGATGTATCACTCCTGTAACACCTGTAACATTCAGCAGTCGCCTCATTGTTCTGACACACACAACAATCTATTGACTACACTACACACTAACTACACAAGATTTGAGCTAAACGTTTGCAAGCTAAAACATCTGTCATAGCGTGTCGACGTTGATTAGCTGCGCATATACGCATGTGAATCGCATTATTGGCTGGACTATGGGATAAGGTGGCATCGTTCTAATTCCATACGGGAGCACACAGTCACTTACTGACTAACACTGCAAAAGAGAATTGTCAGAGTATTAATTTTAATTTCAATTCAGGTTAGATTTTTTTTTTTGTGCGCAACGCAGATTCTCTGTGCGCAGAGACCGTGCCAGCAGTGCGCAATTGCGCACACGCGCAGCTTAGAGGGAACATTTGTTCATCACTCATCCATTTGAGTTCTTCAGTGTAAGGTAAACAGTTATTTTAATTGTCTTTTGGATGATTTTTCACGCTAACACTTACGCTGATCAATCGTGACAGTGGCGTCTCCTCCAGACTGGTCCTGGCTGGCCAACACGTCTAAAATTAGCACAAAATATTAGTTCCATTTTGGCATGAAAACACATTTTATTCCATCAGCTGAGACAAACATTTGAGTCAGACCTACATTTGCGAAGGAGTTCCAGGTGACTCCAGAGTATCTCTCCATTGGGCACTTTCTGAAGGAACTCCTCCTGAGTGAAAGTGCAGAGGTCTCGCCCTGGGATGTGAATGCTTCCTATTTCCATCTCATCAATGTTAAACTCTTTCATTACCCACACAGCCCAGTGGATCACCTGATCAGCAGACCAGAGCATAGGGTCTGAGGAGAGAAACCTCACACATTACCAACCGTGTTTGTGTCTTTGTTTGTTAGCACAATAATGATTGTTTTCCACTACAATAAGGTAGTTCATTCAAGTATTCCTCACCGTACGGTATGCCCAGGCGGACTTGCTCTTTCCGGTAGCCTTCGAGAGCTGCGGCCCAACGTGTAACCTGCTCTGAGGTTTCATCAGACAGGGAAGACCGCTCTACAGCAATAAGCTGTCCCTCCTCCACCAGAGCACCCTCTTCCCCTGCTGCATCTGGATCAATCACTACTTCAACTGTTTCTACTGGCTTTACAATCTCCAAGATGTTCAACCTCTCCTCTCCTAGAAACAAAAGTAAAAACAATGCATTTTAAAATGTACTCTCTCTTTACTAACTTGAGTACTTGATATGAAATGTGTCACACTTTTGGTACCTGGTTTGGTTATTATCTGCAGGCTGAGCTGCACTGTGCCATCGGTCTTTACTCCCTGATCAAAGAGACTGTGATCAGGGTGGAGCTAAGAGGAAAAGAACAGATAAAGCGAGACAGCAGTGAGAAACAGTTCAACCCAGGACCAAACAAAAATCATTTAATTATGAACAGATCATGAAAGGTGTCATTATCTAATTCTTACCTGAATGTCCTGCAAACAAATTTCATAAGCATCCAATGAGATTTGGATACGAGGCTCCAAAAGCTTCTTCAGATTACCAATTGGTTCGTTTATGTCGATATCTTGCTGAATCAAATCTGACGCAGTGATGGTCTGCTCCTCAACACTACAAATCAAATAACATGAGACAGAAATGTAAAAACACAGCTGCTGCATGAACAAATTAATTGTTTTATTTATGCAATCATCTCTCTCACCCTTCTTCCAGGCATGCCTGTTTCTCCCGTTCATCTATCTCGATCTCTATCATCTCTTCTGGCTCACTTTTAGACATTCTGCTGGGAGATAACGTTTTACCAACACGAATATAAAGTGACACATTAAACAAAAATTACTGTCAACCAGATAATCAGCATAAAAGAAAAGAACCAATAAACTCTTAATTAGGTAGCTGGCCACACTACCTAATTAATCACTTAAAAAAATGCTAAAATTAAACTAAAACTATAATTAGCTTCTATCCTCCTCCTCACTGTTAAATTAAACAGCTAATTTCAATTAGAAAACCCAAAAATCTATCCAGCACATCAAATTGATGTTTGTAGTGATTATTAATGGCATTCCATCCATCCATCTCCTCTTGCTTATCCAATTTACGTTCACAGCTGGGCGGGAGTCCAACCCAGGTGATGGTGCTAACCAACACAACACCATGCTGCACTGACTTATCAATGCATGTGCTTTTGTTTTGGTTTTTTTGGAATAACTTTATAACATGAGATGCACCATTATTTTTTTTCAGATCCAAACTAGGCCTCTGGGGGTCACTACACATGTAAGAAGGACTGGTCCACATATATTTATATGGGGAAAGAGTCTTTGTTACCTTAGTTACTTTTAGACAATCCATAAACAAAAATATATTTTAATCAGAATTTAATTAACCCATTTGTAAAGACTAATATTAATTAAATTTATTTTTAAATCACAAAAATTATATTAAACAGCCAAAGTTGGTGCAAGCAAATTTTGGCTTTGTAAAACAAAATTATAACAAATACAGTATGAAATCATTAAACAAAATTTATCTTTTTAATCAACTAATAAATAAATCAAGTAATATTTTTTACCTAAAATTGTAAAAAAAAAAAAAAGTTGATTTTTGATAGAACTAATAATCATTTAAAATACTAATTTAAAGTTAAAAAGAACTAGATAAAAGTGGATATTTAATTGATCTTTTACTAAATTTCTAAACTTACTTTCTTAAAAACATTTAAGTAAAAATAAAGTGAAAATAAACATAAAAGTGGTTGTTTTGATATAGCTTGTAATCTTCTAATAAATTCCTAAAATAAAACATACTTGAAAAACGATATTTAATAGATCTTTTAAACTAATAAATTATTAAACGAATAATTACGTTCTTTAAAAAAGTTTAAAAATAAATATGAAACTAGGTATTAACAGGGCAATATCACTACAATAACACCTTTCTGTTGTAATTTCTTTAATCGAAGTAATACAAACAACTAATACATACTACAGTGTAAATAACAATGACGACTTCACTGTCGTGTAACTTAAAGAGCATACTGTTCCTGTTAAATAAAACAGGGCACTTTGATGGGGGTTTTCTACCATAAAGGCCTCTCAGCCTCGACTCCTCATTGGCCGTCTACAACAGTTCAGTGACTGCTAACGTTAGCCAACTCGAGGGCGAGGCTGTGGCTTATAAAGGCCAACTAGTAGGCCAGTAGTTACAGAAAATAGTAACCACGTATAACTACACGTCCAAAAAACGTGTTGGAAAAATTCACCAAACTCAAATTTATGCGTTAGGCTACACGTGTACAGTGAAGCAGGCCTACAAAAAACAAGTTAGCTTCAATATAGCAACGCGGGGCGAGGCAGCTGCATTACACAACCATCGATCCCGGCGTGCTAAACAACCGTGAAAATATCCTATAAACTCCGAGTGCTTCGTAACTTCAGCAAATCTTTGTTAAAGCACACTTTAACTCTGCACGTAGAAAACTTTTAAAACGGAAATAGAATAAACGGAAACAAAACAGCATAGGGCAAATGGAAAGGAGCCGGAAATCCTGGCTAAGGTTTTACAGCGTTGCAAGACTTCCGAGAGCAGCGATGATCGACCCAACGACAAGTTTTAGAGGAAAGCGACCGAGATACACTGAAACAACGCTCATTTAGACGTGTAAATGGATAATAAGGAGAGGAAAGAACTAAAAAAATCTGTTTCACCGCGTATGGAATTATACCCACCCTGAGTTTGTGGTTGGACGGTAATCAGCACCGCGACAGTACGCAGCTTCTCCACTGTGCTGTTAGCAAAACAGCTAACTAGCGACTGCTATAACAACCAACGTTATTTCTATTTTCAAGCCGAAGAGGAAGCAAAAGTCCGAGGGAGCCAGCGTTAGCCTAGCCTTTGTGGAAGTTGGCTAATACTGTGGGTTTCTGCCTCGTAGGTGGGCGGCCTCTTCCCAGCAGGCTGACTAGGAATCAACAACACGCTAGCTAGGTTAGCTTTGCTGCTTGAGCTACATAAAATAGCGGGAACACCCCAGATACAACAAACGTGACGACGGTGTGGTACATTTTCCTCACAACAAGCATATCTGTCTCTGAAATAATCATACCTCTTAAAATTTAGACCTTCAGAGATGTTGATGTTCTATTGTGGAAGATAATCGGCAAAAAAATGCACACAGTCGAGAGATATCATGCAAGTTTTTAGCCAACTACACTCAATCTGAGGAGGGGCGGAGACTAACCGGAGAGACTGTAGTTACCTTAAAGTCTGTGTAGTGGAAAAACCGTCAGCTAAATGTTTCAATAGTAGCTGGACGTGCCTTTCTCAGCTCCAACTTTGTGGCAATTTAGGAACAAATGTCTAGTCCAGATGTATCCTGACTAGATAACATTAACGGCTAAATAAAATGCCTTTTAATAGGACCAACTGTAAATATAAAGGTAGTCTCTTGAAAATGTTACCATAAATTTAATCAGTTTTACTGCAACCATGCCCTCCCGTAACTGATTTTTAGTTTTTCTCCTTAATGTATGCTACAGACTGTTTTCAGTACTGAAAAGCGTGTGAAAAGCAAAAGTTTTGTACTGAGCTATTTCAAATATTTGCAACAGTTGCTCTGGGCAAAGAAATGAGCTGTGTGCATCCCCACATGATCCCCTATCTCAACTTCTTTTTCCTTTTAGGAGTAGGCTGAATTTTCCGCCTTTGACACACACCACCTCTGTAAAAAGCAGATTTCTACTAAGATTATTATGTTATTCTCGCATTTTTTTGGTGTTCTCTTTTCTAACATGTTGGGGTTTTTTGCTTTAAACTTCATTTTAAGTTGCTATTATATTTTTATTTCTGGTTATTCCTACTTTTTATTTTGTACAAAACACTGTGACTGTCTGTCTGTGAAAAGTGCTACATTATAAGTAAATATATAAACTTTTCAGGGTCTAGTTTCAGTTTTTTGTCCATGCCTATATTGATGTGCATTATTATCACTGATGGGATTATAACTAATAGGAAAGTTTTATAGAAAAGCACTATACAAATACAGGCCATTTACTATTTACTTTGATTGGTATAGACCCTACATGTGTTTTTGCTGTTCTTTTTTTTTTCGTAAAGGAGCCGCAAACATAATGCAATGGACCAGCCAATCTATCCACTAAACATGTGGTTATGTTTCCTTTTGATTCCCTGTAATGTTTTGACATGTAAAATATAGAGATTACTAAATAAATATCTTCTGATGAAGTCCATAGCATTCATGTTTCCTTATTTTATTTGTAAAACATTGCAAGTCGGTTTTGTGTATCACTTTCATGTATTTCAAGGAGTTAGATGTTGCAGTAATTTATCATTTTATCAAACAAAATTTATCATTTTGTTTTTTTAATGATGTAATATGAAAATGTAATCAAGAAAGCTAAATCGGTAAATTATTAAACCATTTCTAAGGAAATCAAATACACACACTTACATGTGAACTATTGTTAAATCCTTCATTTAAACAGGTTGATGCACTGAGATTGAGATCTCCTTTTCAAAAACATTTGTGTACAGAAAGAAAAAGAATACAGGGATTCAGATGCAGATCCAATGAAATCAGAGACTTGTTGCTTGTTCCATTTAAATCTAATTTTTGATTTAATAGTAATCAAAGAGCAGAGGTAATCAGGCAATCTTTGCAGTATAACTTTGGAAATAAACATCACACAATGCTACCATCACATCTTTTCATATTATAGCAAGGTTGAATAAGAAAAGATTCTGCTTTGATAAATTACAACTGTGAGACTGAATCAAGAAACTTGAAGATGGATGCAGAAGCATGTATATTAGCAATATTACCATAATAACACAGAGACAAAATTGTGACTTGTAAAGCTATGTGATGACTAATGATTGAAAAACAGAATTTGTTTCAAAATATGAATCCAATCTTTCCTTTTGATTTTCTTCACAGGTGTTCCACATAGGTCTTAAAAATGAGACTAGCATCCAGGCAGAGTCTTAAACATCCATAAGAATCAGTAGTTTCATTTTGTTTCAATATGGACTGGCTGGATACTTTTAAATAAGCATGTGTATAATATAGACCTTATTTTATCAAAATTTAAAACAAGTTTAAGTTGATTAGTGAATTCTGAAATATGTCAACTCTAGATTTGCTAGATTAAGGGTCGAATTAGCTGGATATAAAATAAATAATCAGATGTAAAATCTGTAAGAGTATGGGGCTTTTGTACAAATATAAATGATTTTTCTCTGTTGAGGAATATTTTGGGAGTTTCTAATCTTAAAAAAGGGGGCAAGAAACAAAAGAAACTTTAACTCTTGAGCCACACATAAATAAATAAATTTTAACCGTTCATTGTACAGGGCCAGGGGATAATTTAACTTAATGATGCCACCATTATGCAGTTGAGCACGTTTTACATTTTAAATTTAAAGGACAGTTCCCTATGCTGGTAAAAAAAAAAATAATTTTACAAAGATACTATGAATGGGTGCCTTATAAACTGTTAATTTTTATTATTATTAGCGCAGACAGAGGTTAGGCTTTTACTTTGGAGGCCCTTTACCGGAAATACAATTGTTGACGCTACAAGCGAGCCAAGATGGCGGAGTACCTAGCATCCATTTTTGGGACAGAAAAAGATAAGTAAGTATTTAATGTTAACTTGGTAATTTCAGTATTAATTTTCATCTGTTTATCCTATGGCTACTTTTTGCTGACAGGATTTGGTCTTGTGGTATTTACAGCATGCAGCTGGCTAGGCTTCTGTGGCTTTATCTGCTAGCGCGATATGCTAGCTTTCGCAAGTGAAAAACCGCGCCGCTCGTGCTAAAAGCTAGCTAGCAACATCTGGGTGATGAACAGTGCTGAGCTGGCCAGAAAGCAATCACAGCGGGTAACTTTAAATGAAAATATAGTAAATTCATATTCAAAGTTGAGCGTAAGTGGTGCACAAACTAGACCCTTTATTGGCGTTAACAAATATCATACTTTGTAAAACTCACACGTGTTTGAAACAATGGAAACCTCCAACGTACTACAAGTGCTCCTTAATCGCATTTAGGTAAATGAACTTCGTCTTTGTAATTTGTCTAGACCGCTATTTTATTCATTGCACTTTTTTTTCTATTGTCCTCTTTCCGGGTTGTAACAGTTAATTTGCTGAACCGCCAACAAAAAAGCGTTTTTATGCCCAATGAAGCAACGTAGCCTCGTAGAAATGTAAAGCAGACATTGAAATGAAAACGTGTAAAACTTCATGGGTTGTTATTAAAAATTTTTTAAATAATAATACTGAGTGAAAACGGTTCAATACTGAGTAAAATGATCATGTAAAGTGAAAGTGGAATGTGTAACCAGCAGTAGTTTGGGTGTATTAGAGCAGAGCGATTATGAAGAAATTGAGCTGATTTTTTTTGTACAATAGAATTTTGAAATTTACCATTTAAGTAAATGGTACAACTCGAAGGTGACGGAAACGTACTTTTTTCAGTATTATAAACAATTCTGAAATATTGGGCCATACAGTCATCCGAAACAACAGTTGAAGAAGAGTGTGCATGCAGGAGTGTCAGGGGTGAGACCTGCTATGATGCATGGTTTGGAGATAATGGCACTGACAAAAAAACAGTTGAATATGCTAGATTGACATTGAGAATGACCTTGATGGACAGGATTAGAAATGAGTATATATGTAAAATAGGATGGCTCAAGTTAAGTGATTTGGAGACAACGATAGAGAAGCAAGGTTCAGATGGTTTGGACGTGGTGAAAATACTGGACAAAGGATGTTGAATATGGAGCTGCTAGGAAGGAGGGAAACAAGGAAAACAACAGATAATTGATGAATGTAGTGAAGGAGGAAAGGCAGATTGAGGTAGAAGCAGCTGGAAGAAGATACAATGAAATAAGAAATAATGTCAGTAGTCATGTAAACTACCAGGAGTTCACAGGGTTTTCCATACTTGTTCTTTTTAATGTTATTTGTTATGTGTTGTATGTTTTCTAGTCCTATCTAGATCTTTTAGGGTATCAGTTTGTTTGTTTTTTTTGTATTCAGAAATATTAATAAACATTGTTTTTATGTTTACCTCACCTGAGAGTACAGCCTCCCATTTTTCAGTGCTCTTAATATATTTTGTTTTACAGGGTGAACTGCTCTTTTTATTTTAAAATTGGTGCCTGCCGACATGGTGACCGCTGCTCTAGATTACACAATAAGCCGACATTTAGCCAGGTAAGTTGCCGAGTCTCGAGTTTTATTTCTAGTATTCAAATTGATAAAAGAGCAGCACAGACCTCACAGAAATGGCAGATAAGAGTTAATAAACTGCGCACAAAATAAAAGTGTACTTTACAATCACAATTTTTGATTTTGGGATTGGCTTGACCTGCTAAATATTGTAATTTGATACCCAATGTGTATAAGTGCTCATCATCATCAACGTTTGTGCTTCAGACGATTGCCCTCCTGAACATTTACCGGAACCCCCAGAACAGCGCCCAGTCTGTGGACGGCCTGACCTGTAAGTAAAAAAAAAAAAAAGGCCATTATTATTATATATTAAAATATTACTATTATTAAAAATGTGGTCTGTGAGTGTCTGAAAAGTTATTTATTTTTTATTGACCTTTACCCATGTTGTGTCTGTTTGCCACCCGTGCTGCTGCGAGTAGACAGCAGTTGAGGTTTAAAGTGACACAATGAAGCGAAGCTTATCAAGCCCTTTCTAATGGTTTTATTTACATAGTTAATTAAAATCAATGTGTTAGCTGTACTTACAGAAACACGCCAACTGAAAAGTGTCTTCTATCTGGAATATAGCAACAATTACACTGTGTATAGATTATTCATGTCTACATCATCATCATCTTAAGCACGTATTCACTGGATTTATTTATTCTGTTATTTATAACAAACTGTTGGTTAGCTGTTTTTTAATCTTATTTGACATTTGTTACATTTAAAGGTTAGCTTGGTTTAACCTGTTGTTTGGATCACAGACAAATTAGACATTAGAGTCTGAGGTTTACTCTGAAAGAGCGTTCTGCGTACAGGGATTTTAAGACCGATATACTGATAATGACATTTGCTGATATTAAAATCTAAAATATTTAAATATATCTGTGGATATGTTTTATTTACTTTCAAGCATATAAAGTATAAATAGATTTCCCAAACAGATGCGAGCTTTCCCTGGCTCTGCTCAGATCAGTTCCTAATTTCTTGCTCCAAGCATATGTTGCCAGTGCCACTCATGACGCTGTTTAAGGGTGTTTCTCAAGTCTCTTCTTCCTTTTTTTTTTTAAATTTTCATTTATCAGATATTTTGAATGCTAACTCACACCTATTAATTTAAAGAAATGCATTTGCACGTTAATTACGTTTACCACCTGAAAACGAGCAGTTAATGTGAACTGACCATTGATGTCATTGCAAGCAATTATTTTATGCAACTTAGTGTTTGTTGCTGAAACTGTGAATTATCTTTAACCACTAGGTACCATCAGTGACACGGAGATGCAGGAGCACTATGATGAGTTTTTTGAGGTAATTCATTCCCTTGTGAAGTATTTCTCATGTTGTGCCTCTCTGCCTCAAACCATGACCGCACCGCTTTTCCACTGGTGCATTTGTTTCTAACCGTGTTTGAGGTAATTAATGAAGATCCATTCTCAAGAACTAAAAATAAAAGATGCAAAGTAGTTGGATTGGTGTGACATCATGCAAAATATAGTTTTTGTTGGGCAATTGGATGACAACTGATGTCATTCTGATGTCTGTATGGTGAACGTCAACCAGCAGTTAGTTTGCTTAGTCTAAGATAAATACTGGATATGGGGAACAGCTTGGGTTAAAACAGCTAAATGTTGTGTTCATTGATTTGGAAAAAGATCTATTTTGGTGCTCTTTCAAAGATTTTACATGCGTATCTTAACTAACTGATAGCTGCTGTTGCACATTCACTGAACAAACAGAAGAGTGGGTTCAGATATCTTCTTCAGCTTCCCACTGAGAAAGGAGTCGTGCATATTTTCCTTTAACGGGCTCTTAACTGATTTGTTGTAGTCAATGCTCACAATGCGCACACAGTGTTGGGAAGGTTACTTTTAAAATGTATTCCACTACAGATTACAGAATACATGCCCGAAAATGTATAAATGTATTTTGTAACGTATTACGTTACGTTACTCAATGAGAGTAATGTATTCTCAATACTTTGGATTACTTAATATATTATCATGTTTTTTACAACAACGTGAATGTACTATTAATGTGATTTATTACTATTACTGAAGGTCCGCGGCTCCGAACTGTAGTAAAGGGACCTCTGACTGATACGGCGGGTTCTGTGTCGGGCTCATAGCCGAAAACTAGCTTTACTTTGTCGTGTGAGTCAACTTTGCTAGCGAGAGACAGAGAGAGGGTTGAAAGGCTGCTCCAACGGAACTTATTGTTTCGGAGGAAAACAGGAACACGGTGTACAGTCGAGTCTTAATAGCTTACTTACAACTGGGCTCGTCAGGCTCTCTTCTTGGCTGCAGTGGTTATTATTATATTTACATGCTTCCAGCTCCCGTTTCTACTCGATGACAGCTTGTACTTTTCTACTTCCTTTTTCTCCCTCCTCACGCTCACAGACACATAACGTGTATGGCAGTCCATTCTCCTTGCAGCACGGACTACACTGCCCATGAGGCTACATTCTTTAGAGCTATGCTTGTAGCATTCTGTAGCTTAGCACAACAACAACAACAAAAAGGCGCTCTCTCACCCAGGAAACACACAGTCGCAGAGAGTCTGTAACCATGGCAACCATAACGCTGCCACCTGGAACCTAGCTGTCAAACAAAACCCAAACAGTCCTGACCCACGACAATATGAAACAGGAAAATACCGCCGTGTAATCCATTTATTTCAGCAAAGTAACTATATTCTAAATACCACCTTTTTAAATGGTAACTGTAACGGAATACAGTTACTCATATTTTGTATTTTAAATACGTAACGGCGGTACATGTATTCCGTTACTCCCAAACACTGCGCACATAACATCAGACTTGACTTCTCTATCATTTCCTCACAGGAGGTGTTCACAGAGATGGAAGAAAAGTATGGCGAAGTGGAGGAAATGAACGTATGTGACAACCTCGGTGACCACCTAGTTGGAAACGTGTATGTGAAGGTGAGTGTCAGGCTTCCACTTTCCCTGAAATGTAGTGAAATTTGGCTTTGATCCACTGACATAACTTTTCTCTTCGACTGCCATCTCTCTTTGTAGTTTCGTAAAGAGGAGGACGCTGAGAAGGCTGTGATAGACCTAAACAATCGGTGGTTTAATGGACAGCCCATCCATGCTGAGCTGTCTCCTGTCACAGACTTTAGAGAAGCCTGCTGTCGCCAGTATGAGATCGGGTGAGTTTTACATCAAAGGAAACAGCTTACAAGCTGTATTTAACCCCAAAAGGCCTTACAGAGGGTCCAGAACAGGAATATCCAACACAGTCAGGGTGGGCCAGCTTTCTGATACAGAGTCAGATTATAATAGTTTGGTAAATTCACAGCTAGTGAGCAGATGCCTGGTGTGTGTCGTCGTCGTCGCTCTGTTTAGCCAGCTGCTTCAGCCAAAACCAACACAGTATTTCCAGTTGTTTAATGTTGTGTACCACGTGTAATAAAGGACAGCTTCAGACTGTGTCCTAAACTGTTTTTTGTTTTTTCCAACATCAAGTTCATTTGCAAAACCAGCTATGTGTTTCCAGTAGTTCAGTATTTGTTTTATTGAACTAAAGTGAGGATGGTAGAAATATGATATTGTTTAGCAGTGGTGAAATTCTTGTTCAGTATAGGTTTGGCCAGTTTTGATTATTTTACCTTGTTTTATGTATTTATTTATTTATTGTTAAAAAAAAAAGTGCTGGAGAGAAACAGAAACTCAGATCTGTTCGGCAATTTCTGATCATTTAATCAGCACAAGTAAGACCTATTTGCCAATTAGCTGATTCATTTTAGAGGTTTAAAGTTTAAAGCAGTGTTTGGTATCCTATTCATGGTGCGCCTAATGAAAGTCACTGTCACAGTCCACTCATGAGTACTTCTTTTTTTTTTTGTAAGTTCAAGGTAAAGTTTCTAACTAGAAGCTTCTGTTTGTTCCTGGGAAAAGTAATTAAATTAATTTTTATTTATAAAACGCCAAATCACAACAATAGTTGCCTCAAGGCGCTTTATATTGTAAGTTAAAGTCCTTAAAATAATACAGAGAAAACTCAACAATCAGATGACTCCCTGTGAGCAAATGGTTTGGCGAGAGTGGGAAGGAAAAACTCCTTTTTAATGAGAAGACACCTCCAGCAAAACCAGGTTCTAGAAGATTCTATGGAAGAGCTAGAGATTAATAATAACTGATGATTAAATGGAGAGTGATGTATAAAGTCATAGTGATTGGAGAGAAAGAACGGGGAATGAAAAGGATACACTTAATGCATCATGGGAATCTCCCAGCAACCTACAGCTATTGCAGCATATCTAAGGGAGGATTCAGGGCCACCTGATCCAGCCCTAACTATATGCTTTAGCAAAAAAGAAAAGTGTTAACCCCAATCCTAAAAGTAGAGCAGGTGACTTGTCTCCCGAATCCAAACTGGGAGCTGGTTCCAGAGAAGGGGACCTGAAAGCCATTTTACTTTTAACTACTCCAGGAACCACAAGTAAACCAGCAGTCTGAGAGTGAAGTGCTTTATTTGGGTGATATGGTACTATGAGGTCTTTAAGATGAGATGGGGCCTGATTATTCAAGACCTTGTATATGAATTATTTTAAATTAGATTCTTGATTCAAGAGGGAACCAATGAAGAGAAGCCAGTATAGTAGAGAGATGGGTGAAATATGTCCTCTGGGTTCTCTGATTCTTGCTGCCCTGGTTTTCATATGCTTTGTGTGCTCTCTCCACAGGGAATGCACTCGTGGTGGTTTCTGTAACTTCATGCATCTGAAACCCATCTCACGTGAGCTGAGGAGAGAGCTCTACGGCCGTCGAAGGAAGAGGTACAAACTTTGCATGTCAGGCACGTCGTTAAACCTTCGGATGTTTCACATTTTGTCACGGTTCCTAATCCTCTACTTCCTCACACCTACAGCCGCATCAGGTCTCGGTCTCGGTCAAGAGACAGGCGGTCTCGCTCGAGGGACAGGGACAGAGACAGGGACAGGGGTCGAGGAGGCGGCCGTGACCATGAGAGACGTCGCTCCAGAGACAGAGAACGTTCGGGGCGATTCTGAACTTCGAGCAGTGACTACTTGCCCTCCCTGTGTTCATCCCTGTCTTTTTTTAAGTTTGTACCCTTGCAGATCTGTTTTGGGACTAACTGAAAGGTAGCTGTTTCGAAGATGTGAATCCACTGAGGAGTTTGGTTTTTCTTGATTTCTGAAAATGACTTTCACTTCATTAAATTTAAATTTGTACCAAACGATAATGATTACTGAGTCTCATTTCATATTTCATAGTAAGCATTCATTTCAAAATCAGATATAGCCACTGATGAGTCATTATTCCTCACATGTAGTGTGTTGTTGAACTTAGTCGTGAAGAAGTTCATGATCTAGGATAATTTCTTAGTTTAAAAATTAAAAAAACAGGATTTTCTTGCCCACTCATTTCTGCTGCCATAGTTACTTCCATTTCTATTACATGTGATTCAAGATTTTATATCTCATATAGGCTGTAGACAGAAATTGGATCATTTGTTTCATAGGCGGATAAAACAATATCCGGCTGTGTAAAATGTAAATAAAAACAATGCAATGATTTGCGAATCTCATGAGAACATTTATTTGTTTGTTTGTTTTTTATTCACAGTAGAACAGAACTGAATGTTTAAACTACAGCTGAGGATTAGGGCCACCGAGGGGAAAAACATGGGTATGTCCTTTTTCTTCTTTTCCAGAATTCTGAGAAAAAAGTCAGAATTCTGACTTTAATCTGGAAAAGGAGAAAAAAAGAAAAGATGTGCCCACGTTTTTGTTTTTTGTTGGCCCTAATCCTCTTCCGTGGGGAACTGAGACCAGAGGCCCATACTATGAAGCACTTTTGTCTTATCCAGCTAATTTCAGGATTAACTGCGTTTCCTGCACATTTAAGGTGGTTCACTTCTTAAAGGAGGAGTGTCTCCATGGAAACCTATCCTGTGACCATAACCTGCTCTGAAGCCGGTTGTAGTTTTAAGATTAGAGATCCGCTGGTATGAAATCACCCTACTGACCAATCAGCTCTCTGGAAAATAATTTAAAGTATTATCGCTCTATAAATACACGATGTCAAAATAGAGCATTTATTTGTGTTTGCTGACATCAAATTTGCCCAGATTCTGGATTTTGTTCCGCTTTAAACAACAAATGCATAAAGATTTAAAAATATATATATATTTATTATAATCCCTAAAAGCATAACGCGACTTTACGATGGAGTTGTAATTTCAACAATATTGAATTCTATTAACCTCTTTCCCCGTGCTTCTAACCTCTTATAATATAGTTTTATCTCTCTGAAGTCAGTCGCACCGCTTGTGATTGGTCAGATTCTGCTAACGCCACCCCTTTCATGTGAACGCGCAGGGAAACCCAGGGTTAAACTATCGAGTTGATCGTGTGGCCGCTCATTGATTTGATTTGTGCAGGTTACAGGTAAGTTGATTCAGATAATGTGAAGATATCACCGAATATGCCGAGCTAGCTTCGTTGTCCAGGACCCAGATGCTGGACTTTTGGGAGAGGACTGTTGTTCCATTGTTGTTTCATAGAGGATAAGTTGGTCGACAGTCCCGGGTCTTCTTTGTTGTATTTGTCATCATTATTTTTCATAATGCTCCAGATGTTTTCATTTGGTGAAAAGTCTGAACTTCAGCACGTGGACTCTTCTACTGTGAAGCCATGCTTGTTGTATAGATGCTGTATGAAGTTTAGCATTGTCTTGCTGAAATATGCAAGGCCTTCCCTGAAGAGGAGGGGGACATGTGCTCATCTGATCACAGAACAGTTTTCCACTTTGGCTCGGTCCATTTTGAACGATCTTTGGCTCAGTGAAAACAGCAGCATTTCTACATCACGTTCACGCACTTTCTTTACACGATGGAGCTTTTGTGGTTGGTACAGTGAACTGCATTCACAGAAAGTTATTTCCATGTCTGCTTTTAATGCATTTCAAAGACCCAAACATCACGGGCATCCACTACAGATTTTCATACAATCTTTATTTATTTATACAGAACTTTCTCCAGACGATGCCCGGTAGCAGCACTGTGAACAGCAATGATGCCAGAAACGTAGTATATATTCTTCACGCCACAATATATTTTAGGAGAGTGGCAGTTTTTGTGATTTTAAATCAAACAATCATTATGCGGTTGAAGCCCGGACCTTTAAATTCATTTAAATTAGGAATGCCCCATTTTCAGAGGCTTAAAATCTGTATCGATGTAAAATTACAGATTAAAAACACGTTAATTTGAAAATTAAGAAGTTATATACATGAAAGTTCTCAGAAATGGCTTCTTTGTAACAGTCAAAACCACATAAGCGTGAAACTGAAAGCCCACTGCTAAACCCTGCTGTGTGAGAGACTTCTTTGTATGCTTGGATAGTAACGGTAGAAAATATAGATACATTTTGAAGTAAAAACAGTTCTATAAAAAGCATCCTGCGATCGCTGAACATTCATTGTAAGAAGCGTCCACGCTGCATGCTATTGGACATAAATGCTCAGGGGCAAGACCAATCACTGTGCGCTGATTGGCGGATAGGGACCTGAAAATAAAGCGCAGAGAACTCAGGTGTCCATCTGACAGCTGCAAGGGTTCATGTCCGGCACACAGGTGAGTGCACTGCCCTTTTCGTGTTGCTCAATATGAATGGCTTTAAACACAGCAGAGATTCAGTACTCTGGTGCACAGCTGTGGAAAGACTGGTTTTGTTCTTATTTCCAGGCTTTCCTGAACTCACTTGTGCGTTATCAGGAAAAACAGAGCCCAAGTTTACCTGCTGAGATGTTACGACGTTATTACAACGTTGTTATTTTATGCTAGTCGTGAGCTATTGTTATGTCGGGAGAAAATATGAACATATTTAACTATATTTGACACTATTTTGACACTATTGACACTATTAAATTTAAAGGCCTTTTGTCTATTAATTGTCTAGCTTGTAATTCCCAAAAACTGAAGTTGTATAATGTGAAATGAGGAATGGCTATCACTTTTTAAATTATTAAATAAATCGATTTGTTGTTTACTGAAGCAAATGCCAATCAGGGAGAATGTGTATCATAATTTTTCCAATTCATATTCATGTTTTGATTTTGATTCTGGAGCAAAAATGTGCTTTTGCTTGTTAGCCAGATGTCTAAAGCACTGCACTGTGGACAGTGTTGGGAAAGTTACTTTTGAAATGTATTCCACTACAGATTACAGAATATGAGTGAAGTATGTATGTGTATATATGTATATATTGTACTATTCTTAGTTAGTGTATTGTCTGTCTTGTCTTAATGTTTGTTTAAAATGGAGCACTGTAACAAAAAATAATTTCCCCCAGGGATTAATAAAGTATTCTGATTCTGATTCTGATACATGCCCGAAAATGTATTTTGTATTCCGTTACGTTACTCAATGAGAGTAACGTATTCTGAATACTTTGGATTACTTAATATATTATCATGCTTTTTACATGAAAAAAGCATAGAAATAAATTGTACCAGACACATATTTTGTGCGGGTCAGTGCTGCTGCCTCACAGCAACACAGCTTAGGTTCAAGCCTGCTTGCTTGCTTGGGCCTGTCTGTGTGACGTGTATGTGGCCAGACTGTACCAGTGTGGGTTTTCTCCCACTGTCCAAAGACAAAGTTGGATAAGTGGAATGTGGAGACAGAGACAGAAGAAGCAACAAATTCTTAAAATTATAATTGGAGGATATCAACCCAACTGTTTAATGCTAGTTGTCTTTGAATTAATACATGGTTAGATAAAATAAAAAATACAGCTTGATGATAATATATGTCTCATCCCACTGCAGCCATGCCCTCTGTTTCTGGTGCTGCATCCTTGGAAGAAGTTCCTTCTCCTTGCACATCTGCAGCTAACCCAACAAATGCAGAAGTCACTTGTGCTACAGCAGCTGTGAACAGTTGTGACAGGTTATCTGCTGATGGTGAAGATAAGGATGAATCATTCACTGAGAGTCAGCTGGAGAACACAGACGAGACTCCTGATGAGACGAAGTGGATCCGTCCTGATTTGCCCAGCAGATGTACTTGGAAGCTGGCTGCGCCCATGTCAGAGTCGCCTCATAGCCACTCAGCATGGTAAGAGTCTGGAGAAATAAAGAGGTCGCTGTGTCTTTAAATAAAACTAGTGACTCTGTCTACTTCACTTTTTGCAGCAGAGTTGAGTCACCAGCAATATTTAATTCTGATTTGACAAACAGATGTCACACATACACTGATGTGTCACTTTATTAGGTACACTTGTTCAACTGCTGGTTAATGCAAATATGTAAACCGCCAATCACATGGCAGCAACTCAGTGCATGTAAACACGATCTAGATGACCTGCTTAAGATCAAACAAAGCATCAGAATGAGGGAAAATGGTGATGTTTTTCCACCACATTCAGACGGCAGGGTTAGAATTTGATGTAAACAACATGAAAACATGGCTCCATCTTGCCATGTATCACATGTATCAGTGGTTCTGGCACTTTGTGTTGGTGGATTAGTGTACAGGGTTTTTTTTTTTTTTACACTTTTCCCTCTTTAGTGTTTGTAAAGCTCAGATGATCTCAGCTCACAGGTCACCACATCTCAATCCAAAAGAAAATCTTTGTGAGGTGATTGAATTGTGTGATAGTATCATGTCGACATGGGTCAAAATCTCTGAGGAATGTTTCCCGGGTTGGTTTTCAAGCCAGTTTTGAAAACCAACCCAGTGCTTGCAAGGTGTACCTAACAAATTGCCCAGTGAGTGTATGATGTGATGATATTTCTGACAATTCCACTAATTTTGGCTAAACTCTCATCAGATACATGAAATCCTGTATGGTATCTCCTAGTGTGTGTTATCTCTTACATTACAGCACCAAGCCCTCTGACATCCTCTCCAGCATCCTTGAGAAAATTGGACACACACCTCTGGTTCGCTTGAACAAAATCCCCAAAGAGTTTGGGCTCAAGTGTGATATCTGTGAGTAAAAGATGTGACAAATTATGTAAAAGTAAGAAGATGATTTAAAAAAAACAACTTATTTTTGCTTACGGTTTTGCAAAATCTTTATTATTATTCTGCATTCAAGCAAATAAGTCTAATTGAAAGTTTGCTTGTAAAAGCAGAGGCTTGAATATTACACAACAGGGTAAGCTAATTAAATAAATAAGTAAAAAAGAAAGGAAAAGGAAACTTAGAGAAAGGTTCACATTTTTCATGCTTTAAGTTTTAGTACTATACAAAACAGATTTAAACAGAATTAACCTTTTAGAATATAAAACATGACATTAACCTTAATAAATAAACAACATGATCCTTAACCTGACTGCTATCCATGTACTTGTACTGCAAAGCTACAACTTTAATCCAAAAGATATGGGTTTATGGATATTTATGGATGTGAAATGTTAAGTTTTCTCTCTGAATAGTCCCCTTCGCTCACCCCAAAATGACATTGATATGTCCTTGCAAGAAAATGAGCAGGAGTGCAGTCTTCTTATTTTCAGGATAGAAGATGCTTTAAATGTCCTAACAGCAGCTTTATTGTTCTCCCTCCTAAGCAGCGAGAAAGCTGATAAGTTTACTGTGTTTAGTGGGGTGAAAAAAACCTCTGCTTGGATGAGACTGTAGTTGAGCAGCAGCAGATTACAGAGTGACATCTCACCTGGCGTACCATATTTGTGTAAAAGAATGTCTTTTAGGGGATATGTTGTTAAGTTGATGCATCCGAGTGGAAGAGGTGCCGTTGTTTAAGCTAGGGCTGTTGAACCCACTGTGTCCCTCTTGGCTTCCTGCTCAGCTGTTAAAAAGGGAGCGTTGAAGTATCATGTAGCTGGTGGCCTTATGTTTTTTCACTGTGCAACTGTTGTTTTCTTGTATGAGGGGGCAGCTCGCTCCCCTGGATGGAGAGGTGAGACTGAAAGACTCTTTGTTCTGCCATCCAACAGAGTAAAAAGAAAACCTTTGCAAATAAAATGCAGCTCTAAACTTGAGAAATAATAGAGTTTATATTTGTTCCGGTACCTTAACAACATGTTGTTGCTGATGCAGTAGCTGGCAGGCATGTCATTATCCCTGTGTTGCTATGAGTTTACAAAAGAGCAGATCCAGATCTCACACTCCACAAATTGAATTTCCTAATTCCTTCAAACACAGTCAGTCAGAATTACAGAAGGAGATCTGACATGAACTGTTCTCTGTGGAAATAAAAGACGTGGACTGGCATAGACACGCACTTTCAGCAGGACAAATAAAAGCAAAGTAAAAACTAGATTCTCGTGGGAACCAGAATCTAGTTACAGATGACAGAAGCATGCTTTTCATACTTGTTAACCTTTTAGCGGGTGATTGGGGAGTCATCTAAGCTTAGAGTTTTATATAGAGGTTTTATTTCAAAAGCTTTAAGATGTTTCCTCTCAAATTACCAACCATAGATGGGTCGTCAGTGACCTGGTAAAGGTTAATAGATTAACTATTATTCTTCTCTCTGCACTGGTTCAGTCCTAGTTATTTACAATGCATATTAAATTTGTCACGCATTATCTAATGAAAACCTTTTGGATTAACTTTGAACACTCCCTGATGCAATATATCTTTTTTTGTTTTTAATGGGTGACTGTGTTTAGTGGCCAAGTGTGAGTTCTTCAATGCAGGAGGCAGTGTGAAAGACAGGATCGCCCTGCGCATGGTGGAGGACGCCGAGAGAGCCGGGGTCCTTAAACCAGGAGACACCATCATCGAGCCCACCTCTGGAAACACGGGTACATCAGTTTGAGCGAATGAGCTGACGGCTGTATTATAACTATATAATGAAGGAAAAAGGTCATTTAAATAAATCTTGCTCTTTGTGCAGGTATTGGCCTCGCCCTCATAGCTGCAGTAAAAGGCTACCATTGCATCATTGTGATGCCTGAGAAGATGAGCATGGAGAAGGTAAGTAGCTCTGTTTCTTCTTCTTCTTCTTTTCAGTGGGAGGAATGTATTGAAGTTTCATCCTCTCCTGTGTCCTAGGTGCATGTCCTGAGAGCTCTCGGGGCAGAAATTGTCCGCACACCCACAGCTGCAGCTTTTGATTCACCAGAGTCTCATATACGTACGGCCTGGCGTCTGAAGAACGAGATCCCCAACTCGCACATCCTTGACCAGTATCGCAATGCAAGCAACCCCCTGGCTCACTACGACACCACGGCTGAGGAGATACTGGAGCAGTGTGATGGTTCGAGCTGATAGAAACTCTGATTTTTGATGCATCTTCTAGCTTGAAGTTGAATTTTTTCAAGAAATGACCCCCCACACCATTAAACCACCACCACCTTAAACCATTAACACAAGATGATCTTATCTTTTATGCCAAATTTTGACCTTACCCTTCGAATGTGGCAGCAGAAGTTTCCCATTCACTCCTGTCAGTGACACCCAGTGTGGTCTTCTGCTGCTGTAGCACAAGATTTGTCTTGTGCAAACAGAGATGATCTTTTGCAGACCTTAGTTGTAACAAGTGATGATTTGCCTACAATTTTACGGTGTGTATTTTATATTTCCTGGAACTTAGATCTATACGTCAAACTGACATGAATGAAGGAAGGCGTAAATAGTTTTTCCTGTAACTGCGAATCCTCATGGAACAGGTGTTTATTTGAATCCCAAAAATATATGTTTTTTGTAGTTTGGAAAAGAAAATGTGTTTCTGTTTTTAGGTAAATTGGACATGTTGGTGGCCGGAGCCGGCACGGGCGGCACACTCACTGGTGTTGCTCGAAAGTTAAAGGAAAGATGTCCAAATGTCAAGGCGAGATTCCCAACCCACTTATCTAGAATCTGAAATAAAAGTTTTGTTTTACTGAAATTTATATTAATCAGTGAAGCAATCTGTATATTGGCAGCTCCAACCCTGCACCGTTTGCAGCCTCTTACCTCAGTTCTCATCTCTGTTTTTTAGATAGTCGGTGTGGATCCTGAAGGCTCTGTTCTGGTTGGCTCAGAGGAGAAAAGTGAAAAGTTTCCATTTGAAGTGGAAGGTATTGGATATGACTTCATCCCCACAGTACTGGACAGATCTGTGAGTATTTTTGTTAACGTGCACATTTGTAAAGTGAGTATTTTTGCTAAACGCCCGTCTCTGTTGAATCTGCACAGATTGTGGATGTCTGGTACAAATCAACCGACACAGAAACGTTCCTTATGTCCCGCAAACTGATCAGAGAGGAGGGTCTTTTGTGCGGTAAGTTCATATCAGTGAGTTGTGGTATGTTATGAGCAACCTCAGTT